>NW_026613549.1:0-20000 GCF_026213295.1 Gadus chalcogrammus
GAGAGAGAGAGAGAGGGGGGGAGAGAGAGAGAGAGAGAGAGATAGACAGAGACAGAGACAGAGACAGAGACAGAGACAGAGAGAGAGAGGAGAGAGAGAGAGAGAGAGAGAGAGAGGCCTGAGAGAGTGGGGCCCTCACCTCAGGGCCGGTTAGGGCCCCAGGGGAACCAGCGGGAGCAGGGCCCCTTGGGGGCCGGGGAGTTGTGTGGGGGTCTGGCGGCCGGCTCCAAACGGCTGCATTGTGGTTGAGGCCAGAGAGAGCACCGATCTTGGGTGTGGATCTTGGATGTTTTATCTCAGACTGTGTGAAGTTTTGCATTTCGGCACCGGGATAACTCTCCATGTGCGACCGTTGTGTGAGTGGGAAGGACCGACCTCAGGGTTGACGTACCGATGATCACTACGGGCTGGATGGATCAAATAGTCCAATCCCTAACTTTTATGCCCAGTGGGATGTGTCTGGTCCTTTTGAACATCGTCTTGTTCGGTCGAGGCTTCGGGTCGGTGGTTCCACTCGGCCGTCGGCGCTCGGGAGTGATGGTGAGGGGACCTTAACGAGGCCCGAATTAAGGACGTGGTGGAGTCTAAGCTGCACAGTGCGCTGTGAAGGGTGTGCTCGTGGAACTGGACGGACAGCGGAGGAGACTTGGTGTTATTAGAGGGGGCTTCAGATTGGGATTGCATGATGTAGTCAGGGTCCAGGGCCCGGACCCCCGGGGAGCTTACAGTCCCAGGATGTGTTGTGCTGTGTTTTGGTGTCCAGTGTATGTTGTCAGGCTGAGTGGTGAAGGTGTCGGGGGAGTTTCTAGTAGGGGACTGAGATCAGTGACTATGTAGCTGTTGAGTGGCGTAGGTTGGGAGTGGGAGTGGTGGATGCAAGTGTCTGGATGGAGTGAGGGGGAACTCTGGATGAGAGGGTGGTGTATGGTGGTGTGTTGGTTGTTGCTCCGGTCTCTGAGACGGAGGTTCATCTGGTGGAGGGATTTCTGACTGACGTGGGCCTAAATAGAGTGATCTAGGGTGTGTGGGGTGCTGGTTGGGGAGGCAGAGGGAGGGGGGGAGGGGGGGGGGGGTCTGTGTGGCTGAGTGGTGGCTGTGGAGGTGTCGGTGAGGGGAAGGTCCAGGCTCGAGGTGGGGTGTATGGGGACTGGTCGGTATGGGGGAGGGGGGGAGTAGGTTGAGGGGGGGTGGGTTGGTAATGAGTGGTGAGTGAGGGCGCGGACGGTGTATGGAGTAGGTGTGTTCTAGTTGATGTAAGGTGGTGGGTAATAGTCTGTGGCCCAATCTCTTGTGTGCCCGGTTGGTCGCGGTCTTAAGTGAGAGTGTGTTGGTGGGCTGGTGGTGTTTGTGTGAATTGGTCTATTGTGTGTGTGTAGTGTTCTTTTAGGATCTAACATGTCATTGTGCATCCAGGTGTTGGTGTTGTCATTATTTCTTTGTGATGTGGTGTCTGTGGGTGATGGGTTTGATGAAGTGTGATCATTTGTGGACCTGTCGTAACATCCCCCTGGGGAGTTCCCGGGGACACCGCTCTGTCCGCTGTGTCCCTGTGGTGCAGGGCCTGGAGTATTTTAAAATATACTTTGTCTTTTCCACGGGTGGGGCCATCTGGTGCAATGTACCGGGTGTTGTGTTGGTGGTGGTGGGAGGATGTGGACGGGTGGATGGTGGAGGTGGTCTTTGTGGTCTGATGGTTGTGTGTGTGGGTGTGTTGGTGTGGGTCTGGTGTGTTCTGTGGTTTGATATGTGTGTGTGGGTCTATTGTGGTGATGGTGGGTGTGTGGGGGTCTATACTGAAGGCTGGGGGTCTATAACGGGATGTAGGTGGGAGGGTAGCGTGCGTCTGTTGTGTGCGTGGTAGTGTGGCTGTGTGGTGTTGGTGCGATTGGTGTAGGTAGGCCTCCAGCTGACGGTGACGGTGGTGGTCCCGTGGTGGGTAGCCGGAGAGGGTGGTGGTCCCGTGGTGGGTAGAGGCGACGGCAGGACGGTCCCTGGTAACTGCTGACAGTGACACAGCCAACGGGCCCATAGAAACACACTTCTATTGGAAAGGATGAAAAGTAATCAGAGTAAATAAAAGGGGGGGATCTGAGGACCCCGCCCGCACACACACGCATAGGAGCATATATATATAAATATATATATATATATATGTGTTCTGTTACATGTATGTTTTCTCCTGTGTAATTCAGTCTTCAGTGTAATTTCAGTCTATTGATGTCCTGTGATGCATCTACTGGCGAACTTTGGTTATTTTTCTGGAACACGTTCTGATATGCCTCCTTGCACTCCATTACACTAACCATCACTTGATCGGAAGCATGGTACTCACACTCGTCTTCATAATTGCGTCTCCTCCTGGTTCAAGTTGGCCTTTGTACGCACTCGTTGGTACGTTATCTGTATTGATATGTTAAGGGGGTTTGATGTATAATAAGATTACGGAAACTTTGTCAACAAATTAGATGGATGGATATTCTTACGTTAGCACAGCTAACTTGTAGCCCCTCAAGCTAATTTTACAGCATTCTGTCATTCTCATACTGAAATGCTGTACTTCCATTCCTCAGTTTTACCCTACTTCACCTCACCATAAAGAGTGAACTGCAACTTCTCGTCTGCGTGGTTTGATGGAGAGGAGTTTATACCATCTGTCAACCCTGGCAAGGTGCTGGGGGTAGAGGGCAAAACAAGAGACACACACACAACACACACACACACACACACACACACACACACACACACACACACACACACACACACACACACACACACACACACACACACACACACACACACACACACACACACACACACACACACACACACACACACACACACACATCCAGACCCATTCATACACATCCTCTCATTAATAGTGAATCATGCGCATTTATACAAAATATAGGAATAAAAAGGAGCACACTGCAATCTCAGTAGAAGTCATGGGTGAAAAATAAAGGAACCCCAAAATTGCACACACACATATACATATATATATATATAAAAAACATGGTAAAAGCATAAAACATGGTAAAATCATGCAAGAAGTATTAAAAACACACAGGGTAAAGATAAGTGCTGGCAGATAAGTGCAAAATAGTTTAAATTAATTAATAAATAGGAATATAAATAAAGATAAATAAGACATAGTAAAACCATTCACACATCCATACCATCCTTTAACATAAAAGAAGCCTCCAATGAATAAGCCTTAACCCCCGTCCCCGGAGCCCAATGGACGCTGTCCTGGGTCGTCTGGAATTGAAGGAGAGACCGTTGTTTAAGGTGACCGCATCGGGGGTCCACCTCCTCTATGCTGTCTCTCACAAAGCTGCTGAAGGCCTCAGTGCAGTGGAGCTGGTGAACGGATAGCTCGACTGAAACAGAGAGGAGAGGAATGACGAAACGGGCCTGAGGGACTTTAGCTCTGGCTGTTCCAACGAGTCGTCGGATGTCTTTGATAACGGTAACGGCTGTTTGTTCCCCAAGACCGTTGTTTATCTCATCTCAGAGCCAGAGTCTGGCTGGAGTATACGTTTTATAAGGCGTTTGGGGATGTAGATGCTTTTAAACAGCGCCGGTGTTACAATAATATTATTTGCTTTGTTGAAAATGATGAGTTGCACTTTGCACAGGATTTTGTTGGATAAACCAACATTTTTTAAAGACTGAACAAATAGCACATTTCCTGATGTATTGTACTCTCGGTTGATTGTAAAAAAAAAGGTGTTTTTGAAAAATCTAAATCAAATCTCTCTCTTTCTCTGTGTTTACGAATTGCAAACTGTAATTCGTCGGGCTGTGGCTGTGGTCACATGATGGAGGAGGAGACCGGAGGGGAGGAGGTCCTGGCCGACCGCCCCTCTCCGTCCAGGAGTGCTTCGCCCTGCAGGGTACGGGGCTTTGAGTGTCTCTGCGTCCGCCCCCTACATGAGAGGGGTCAATGCTATTGCTTATTAGCCACCGGCTAAAGGGCTGATTATGGTTCCACATCGACGCAACGATGAACCCGCAGACGCTTCCAGGCAGTCGTGAACCTGCTTCGGTTCTGCGGCGGGTTTTAGTGAGCGGACCAATCACAGCCCTCGCTGCTGCGTCGCCTCGACGGAGGGTTAACGTATCGGGGAGGCGCGCGTCAGGCCCTTGCTGTGGACGCAAGGAGGGTCCGCGAGGACGTGAGGGGTCCGTAGACCCTCTTGGGCTGCGTCGACGTGGGACCACGATCAGCCCCTAACAGATCCTTGGTTGGTCCCCCCCCCACCAGACCACGGGGCTGGGGTCCCGGCGCGGGGGGGTGGCGGCGGCCGGCCCCAACACCAGCGAGCTCTGCATGTGGTCCGAGTCCCACCACCACCTGGACAGCATCCCCCGGAACCCGGGAGATGAAATCTGTGCACACACACACACACTACAACATGTTTGCACACACAAACACACACACAAATGCTTGAACAGACACAGATGCACACACAAACACAGACACACAATCACTCACTCACTCACTCACTCACTCACTCTAAAGCCTAGTCTTGACACACACAAACACACATGCACTTACACGCACACACACACACACACACACTAAAGCGTACTCTTAAGACACACACACACACACACACACACACACACACACACACACACACACACTCACTAAAGCGTACTCTTGACACACACACACACACACACACACACACACACACAAACTCACTAAAGCCTACTCTTGACACACACACACACACACACACACACACAAACCGTACTCTTGACACACACACACACACACACATACACACACACACACACACAGACACACACACACTAAAGCATACTCTTGACACACACACACACACACACACACACACATGCTGTGTGTGTGTGTGTGTGTAGAAGATGATTTCATACATTCCCCCCCCCCTTATGGGATGTTAAAGCGGCCTTTAAACGGAGCCGGAAACTAAAAGGCACTCTCTTTAAATGTCTTGCACACACACAATCATAAACACATGCTCTAACGTACATGCATGCACGCACACACAAAGAAGCACACACATTTGTTGGAATATTTACACTGCAGTTTCTCTGACTGGACTTTGAAAGGATAACATCGTTATGGCATAATCAATGCTGAATGTGTACAATGTCAATGTGTCTATGAGCTCAGATAATATTCATAATGCAGATCCTAATCCCCTTTTTAAAGTGTACGAATATTAAGGTGGCACCAAACCAAAACATCTACCCACCCAACCTTTGACCCAAATGTCCACCATCATCCTCCTTAATCAAGTAAAATAAGAATCTTTATATATATATATATATATATATATATATATATACCAACTAAGAGATGTCCACTTCTTACTTTTATTTTATTTTTATTGTATTTTATTTATTTATTTATCTATTTATTTATTCATAATCTTATCTTATCTTCTATGCTTGTAGGGTTAGCTTGTAGGGTATTTATATTTATATTTATATTGTATGGAGCACCTGGAACAACAATTTCCCCCCGGGGATCAATAAAGTATTTCTGATTCTGAATCTGATATGTATATATACATATATATATACATATCATATATATATATATATATATATATATATAAACTGTATATATATATATATAGAGACCCGGGTCGAGCCCTGGGTCTCGACCCGCTCACCTGTTCCTGGATTAGTGACTTCCTCACAAATCGACCCCAGAAGGTGAAACTCGGTCCCCACTTCTCCTCCACCCGCACCCTCAGCACAGGCTCTCCACAGGGGTGTGTGCTGAGCCCACTCCTCTACTCTCTGTACACCTTCGACTGCAGTCCCACCCACCCCAGCAACACCATAGTGAAGTTCGCGGACGACACAACGGTGGTGGGACTGATCTCAGAGGGAGACGAGTCTGCCTACAGGGATGAGATCCTGAAGTTAACATCGTGGTGTTCAGACAACAACCTGGCATTGAACATCACAAAAACTAAGGAGATCATCCTGGACTTCAGGAAAAGCAGAGCAGACCCGGCTTCCCTCTACATCAACGGTGACTGTGTAGAGAGAGTCCACACCTTCCACTTCCTGGGCACCATGATCTCTGCTGGCCTCTCCTGGACTGCCAACACGGCGGCGGTCGTCAAGAAGGCTCAGCAGCGGCTTCACTTCCTCAGGGTGCTCAGGAGGAACAACGTGGGAGAGAAGCTGCTGGTGACCTTCTAGCGCTCCACCATCGAGAGTCTTCTGACGTTCTGTATCTCAGTGTGGTTTTCACAGTGCACTGAGGCAGAGCGGAAGAAACTCCAGGGAGTGGTAAACACCGCACAGAGGATCACTGGCTGCCCCCTCCCCTCCCTGAAGGACATATACATCTCCCGCTGCCTAAGCAGAGCGGAGAGAATCACAAAGGACAGCTCCCACCCTGGCTTTCACCTGTTCGACCTGATGCCCTCTGGCAGGCGCTATAGGTCCATCAGAACCAGGTCTTCACGGTTCAGAGACAGCTTCTTCCCTAAAGCTGTATCCACCCTGAACACACACATGCACTGACCCCCGACTGACTGACCCCCCCCTAACCTCCCACTGCTGTATTGTACTTTACTTTATTTTACTTTATTATTTATTTTACATTATTTACATTTCTATTTGGTATACTGTTGTTCTTGTTCTATTTATATATTTATTTATTTTCTCGAATGCACCAATTGGGAAAGCTTACTAAAAATGTTGTTGTACTTGACTCGTGCAATGACAATAAAAGGCTTTCTATTCTATTCTATTCTATATGTCAGTGGAGTCGGCTTTCATTTTAAACACGAGCGCACACACACACACACACACACACAACCACACACACACACACACCCACACACACACAAAAGTACATGGTTTAGTATTTTGCTGTCCTCTGCAGCGAGATCTCGTTCTCCTCTCTCCCAGCAACTCTGGCAGGGGAGGAGGGGGGGGGGGGGGGGGGGGCTCCAGTAATGACTTGATCATCAGCAGTGGAGAGATGGTCTCTGGGTAGGTCTGCGCTCTCTCTCTCTCTCTCCCTCCTCTCTCTCTCTCTCTCTCTTTCTCTCTCTCTCTCTCTCTCTCTCTCTCCCCTCTCTCTCTCTCTCTCTCTCTCTCTCCTCTCTCTCTCTCTCTCTCTCTCTCTCTCTCTCTCTCTCTCTCTCTCTCTCTCTCCGTCTCTGTGTGTGTGTGTGTGTGTGTGTGTGTGTGTGTGTGTGTGTGTGTGTGTGTGTGTGTGTGCGTCATCATCATCTAGGAAAGCAGAACCACTGCGCTAGCTTGTGGGGGAGAACAGGAAGTCTCGTTCACGAAGCAAAAGTTAAGCGTTAAACCCAAACCACAGTCACTTGGAGGCACTTCTCTCTTTATGGAGACAAAGAACAACACTTTATAAACCAGTCTGATAAAAACCATTATAAAGGGAGTCCAAAGAATATAAAAATAAAAGGCTTTCTATTCTATTCTAAAAATGTTAAAATTGACCATCAATCAATAATTCAAATACATTTGACATTAGAAATATAGTCTTTGCAAAATCTGCTAAGTTAACCTGATGGAAGATCTTAAAAGTCTCTTCCTTTCATGGTTAATCAAGATCAACTTTAAGAAGCCCAAGAAAATGTAGCATTTGGATTATAGTTGAGTAGGCTACATGAATATAAATCACCAAAACAGTGTGTGTGTGTTTATATATACTTGTGTGTGTAGTCCGTGCGTGTGTGTGTTCACATCTGCGTGTGTGTGTTCATATCTGAGTAAGTGTGTGTGTTCATATCTGCGTGTGTGTGTGTGTGTTCATAGATGCGTGTGCGGGTGTACATGTGTCTGTGTGTATATTTGAGTGTTTATAATAAGGTGTGTGTGTGCACGTGGCGCGTGTTCATATGTACGTGAGTGTGTGTGTGTTCATATATACGTTTGTTTGTTTGTGTTCATATACGTGTGTGTGTGTGTGTATATGTGTTTGTGTTCCTGTATAGGCCTATGTGTTTGTGTATGTGTGTTTATATATGCGTCTGTGCATGCGTGCATGTTTATATATGTGTGTCTTTATTAGGGCAGGCAGTTTGACGTTATTAACAGCATTAACGCAAACCAATTTTAACTGCGTTCATTTTTTTAACGCGCGATTAACGCTCTTTTGGCTTGCCAAACGTTGTAGTTGTTTCACCTGCTGTCTAGCAACAACTAGTCACATTAGAAAAACTACAACACCATACCGGATCTAGCTACACCGGAAACAAAACAACAAGAACGCCGCACAAACTTGTTGGGGCAAGCAAGGATACGGAGCGGGTGAAAAACTCCTTTAAAGTGTCTGTGTGTTTGTGTGTCACTCTGTTCAAGCCTGATTGTTTAGACTGGGACCTGGGGTTATACCACGAACCTCGCTGAACATACCCAGGCTTTCTTGGGGAAACCTGGCTCGACAGCCGCAACTCGCAGTCAGAGTTAAATGGTTCCACGACGCTCACTTTAGATTCAATTAGTTGAACCAGGTTTTCCGCTTTAGGTTCAATGCGCGTTCACAAAAGGGGCGTTTCTCGCGTCATTTGACTCTCTTATGCAAAATTAATCGATCGAGAGCGGTGTATTTCACCCAAGGCGAGCAGTGTATTATTATGAACTCCTACGAGGAATTCAAAGTTCAAATCACAGCCAAGGGGAACACGGTTGCCCATAATATGGCTAGGGTGGCGTGCTGGCAAAAAATTACTGACCGTGTTAATTCGAAAGTGAAAAGATTCTGCATATTGTCTGAAAAATATCATGCATCATCATGCCTTTTATCCCCATAGATGTGTTGCCAGCACGCTCCTACGAACATGGGGCCGAGTCAAAAATAAATATTAAAATATTATTCAATGCGGGAAGTTGTAAGCATCCATTTGAATAATTTCAGGTGAATCTAGCCTGTGATTTGCAATGGCCTAGGCTCCAACCTTTAGTCACATGTTGATTACCGGTAGCAAATAAAAAGAAAACCCAAATTAATACGACTGGGAGGGGGACCGCTCCACCACCCTTCACCACTTCGGAGGAGCTGGCTCTCGCCAATAACGAAGGTCTGCCGATGATGGTGGAAGGGGGGATGACCTCTGACCCCACTGCCTCGACTTCCAAGGCCTTTGTAATGAGTATGTATTCATGTATTGGCAATGGACATAAATAATTGTCATGCTAATCAAATGTGAAATGATTGAGTGTAAATTAATTGTGTCATTTTTAGTTGAAGGTACAAACATTATTTTGGAGGAGCCGCCGACAATCCATCTCCAATCAGAGGTATATAACTATCAAAACAAAGTATCACGTATTCATCTAAATGTTTAATTTTTGGGATGAATGTCCTATAATAGGTTTCCCTGATTCTTGCAGGAGACTGTCGGCCTGTGACTCCAGGGCGACTATGGAGGGGATTTTTCTTAACAATTCTCACAGCTATAATATGAATTTGTAGAATACAAAAAGCCTAGGCCTAATTGTGTCACTGACATAGCGGTTATGTAAGGGATAATGGACAACACGGCGCTTGACTATCCAAGGTTAATGTACGTTGAACGAGTGGGGCCACCATTGAACTTGAAACACAGACACACTGCGCAACAGTAAATGCACGGCTCCTTTGTGTAGCATTGCCTACATACGGTCCAACAAGGACAATCAAATAACGAATGACCTCTGAGAGTCTGTAACTACGGACTTCCCCCGTTCCGATGACCCGGACTTCGCGCTGAAGAACCGCCTCATCCTCGCGGCCATCAAGGCGGCCCACCACCTGGACAACGCCTCCGGCCCGGACCCTCTCCCCATCATCGCCAGGCTCACCGGCTCCTTGACGGCCTCCATCCGCAGCCGCCCTGCTGTCCCCAACGCCGCGACCCTTGGCTTCATTGATGGCAACGCTCGCAACTGGGGACACACCACCACCATCCTCCTGCGGGACCACTACAGAGCTACGGTGGCCCAGAAGGTGAGTGAGCTCTCCTGCCTTGCGGACCCTGCCTGGCGGCGCAACTTTGATGTGGCTGCCTCCTGGGCCGCTCGCCAGTACGGCCAAAGCCTCCGCCAGGACACGCGGACGCCCTGCTGCAGGCTCGAGACCTCCTCCGGCAGCGCCCCTGCCGCAGAGGCTTGGCTCCACCCGCGCCCGGCTGACCTTCAACCCTCCGGCTGACAGCGCCATCCTGGACACGCCCACCAGGAGGTCCACGAAACGCGTCAGCAACGCGAGAAGGTCCCGGATGACCTTTGACCCGCCCGCGGACGTCGTCACGCCGATCACGCACACGTGCATGTTCTCCAGACGTGCCAGCACCGCCAGGAGGCTTGCATCACTTACCAGGAAGCCTCGTTCGGCTGCTCCACTGCTGAGGGGCTCATCAACGAGAACTCTCCGTAGCATGCCCCCAGGACGTCATCACCAGTGTGGGGTTGGGTTGGGGATCCAGGTGAGTTGTGTGATGATGCCATTTAATCTTGAACCTAACCCCAACCCTAACCCTAACCCGCCAGTGCCTCCTATCGACTCTCCTGATCTTCTTCCCTCCCCACCAACACCTGGGCACGCGAGTCCGGCCAGACCGTCCTCAACAAACACTACACCGCCCTCAGCCGTATCGTTGCCCTATAGGGCTCATGATTTGTGTTGTTGTGTGTGTTATTGTTGTTGCCCATCACCTGTTCACCCTTTATACATTTTAAGGTTCTTGTATATTGTGGTTGTTTTTTGTTTTCTCCCGTGTTGTCCCGTGTGTCCCTCCCCGAGCCGTAGGTGTTTGTTGTTTTCGGGTGCCCCCCATCCCTCTCTCTCCTTCTGAGACGTGCCCCTCGCCTCGGCCCTTGCGTACGGCCCCTCGCCCCCTCGCCCTTTCACCGTCCACCCTAACCCCTCCCTCTCCTGCGTGGAGTGGACGGAGCAAGCCCCTTTTCCATCTCCCAGTTCCAAAAATCAATTTTATATATGGTCCCCGGGTAGGGGACGTATCAGATATTAAACTGATAAGAACAGATACTACACTTGATCTTAGCCAAAAGGCCGAGAAGCGATGCCCCCACAGGCTCAGACCAAGAGGCCAGCTTCCCAGACACGTCGCTCCACTTGGCGGTTTAACAGACAACGACAAAACAAAAAAAAGACCAAGCACCCTGTGTGCGTGTTTGTGTGTATGTGAAAGCTGAAGAAATAAACCGAGGTCGCTACATCTCTTTGCTGCTGCCTGCTGGCAGTCTCACTAGGCCGTCTGCATGTTTCACAAATAGAGTTTGGAGCAGTGGAGGCTTCTATAAGACTACAGGTGAAGCAGTGCTTCACCAAAAAAATGTTAAAAAATAAATAAACCAAAAATCTTACAACAATCCCATTTTCAGTGCTTTGAAACAGAAATACTCACGAAGACGAGCTGTTTTCCTGAAATCAATTCTGTGAGTCACAACAGCGCCACTATTCCCATTGACTTCAATGTAAATCGAGTGAACCCCAGGCGGCTCGTGTTTATTTTCCGTTTCAATTGATCCTTATGGCAGATAAGTCCCACCCGTGAACCAGTGACCGATAGGGTAGAATTTTGCACTTCAGTCACTTGACACAACACTCTGGCCAGTCACCGCCTTCATTGGACAGCTATCGTGAACTGACTACGAGTGAAAGCAGAGGGCAGACCAAAACCTACTGTGAAAACCACACAGCTCGTTGGTGCTACGGTAAGGAGCATTTTAAATTGCTCCATGTATGACAAGGTAAACTGGCTAACAGGGAGTTGGCTGAAAAAACGCCTTTACTGTTGGCCCCGTGTCATGTTTAAAGCATGCGATTGTGGTGTAGAACAAAATAAAAAGAAAACAAAGTGCTTGCATGATATCGAGTTCCTGAACCCACGTGACCACCGGTGTTCGGAACGCCATTTTGTCAGTAAAATCAAGCGCCGCCCTTAAAGATCTTCCTTAAAATGACCCGGCGCCGAAGCTTTCAAGCCATCGGAGTACTCATCTCACTTTAATTCGCATGACATCGAGCTCTATAGGCAAAAATTAAATAGGTTAAATATTACCGACCCATACAATGCCCCCGGGGTGCTTTTCAAAAGCATCTCCGCTGAAGAAGACGTCCCAGATCTGCAGTATCCGGATATACTACCTTCAGAGCAGCCACAAAGACAGACGTCAGAAAGCCTGCAGTGTCTCTAATAAGACAAATATGCTACCCAAAGTCCCATAGTTTCACCAGTGAGGCTACCAGGTATTCATGAGCATAGAAGGATTAGGGTAAAATAGGGCATGCAGTGTGCAACTGCTCCTGTGTGTAAAATGGTCATTTACAGATGGTGTACAATCAAATGAATGTGAAGTAGGTAAAATAACAGGGAGGGTAAATCCAGGAAGTACTATTCTTAAAAAGCAGGAGTGTTAAACCAAGTAGGTAGTATCCTTTTGAAAGAGCAGGGCGGTACCAATGTGGGGTGGCATTACTATTGTCCAAAACTAATGTTATTGTTGTTTTCTTCAGTTGGGGATGTCAACACGAGGACTTGGCACGAAAATACTATGAAATGCGTCATCGCCTCTCACACACGAATGTCATGGTAGGAACAGCTGGATTCAGGATTTCACCCCTGCATTGGGGCCTCACCTGATGGATACGTTTCCTGTAGCTGCTGTGGTTCAGGTGTCATAGAAATTAAGTGCCCATTTTCTGCAAAGGACCTTTCTGTTAATTAGGCAGTAAAGTGTTTTTCTGCACAGAAACCAGCACCAGCAGCAGCAGCATTTGCTGATCATAGTCAACAACAGTGGTGCTACTGCCCTGAGCCAGAAGCAGGGAACATGGTGGTCTGTGCGTCAGGTTTTTGTTCAGTTAAAAAGTTTCACCAGACCTGCCTTCGCATGAAAAGGGTCCCAAAACAGTGGGTATGTCCCATCCGCCGAAAAGTGATCAATGCCCAAAGAAGAAAACCTTAGTGAGGAGACTGTGAAATTAGTTGTTTGTAGTAGCTGATGCTGTACTGTTATTTATGAATAAACAGTTGTTAAACCAATATTGTTCTCTTCCCCATAATTTGTATTAAATATCTGTAGCAATCAGGGATATGAAACATGGGTGGGTCATTCATATAAAACACACCAGAACAAATATCTGTTTGGGTGGAACTCAAGTTAGAATGGGTGGATGTGCAGCTTGATCTGTAAAGAGAAACAATGTGATCGCATCAGAATAGCGAGTGATTAAAAATAATGTCACGACAAGCAAGCAAGAAGTGTGAGTCACAAAGGTTTATTTGCTGGTTGAGCACATCTGTAGCCAGTCACATCAGTTCAATTGACTGTACATCCCCATCACTGGAAGGACACCACAGATTCAGACACATATGTAAGTGCACAACACACGCTCACCATCTTGTCAAGGTAGGTCACATCATTTTCCCTGTCTATGTCCGTGAAACATATGGGGACAGTGCTTTGCAAGACTGTGTACTTTTGACGGAGAACTCCTATCACTCTTTCAATATGTATCCTAAGAGAGGCTAGACGTCTGGTGTTCTCCAAGTCAGCAGGATCTAACTGCTTCTATCCACGAGTAAATGCTGGAATTTTTAATTCAGCTTGGCATCTCTCAATGGACTCTTTAACCAGACAACCTCTGTCCGCTAAAACTACGTCCCCTGGGAGCAAATGAGATAAAAAGTCACTTTGTTCTGTGATAAACTTATCACATGGACAACACGGCGCTTGGTCAGTTCCATTTGTTTCATTTCCAGCGGAAATGAAACAAATGGAACCTCAAGGGCAAATTGCAATTAAATATTTCATTGTGTGGTGTGATTTGTATGATGAGTAACACTGAGCACTGGCTAGCAATCTACTGGGTTTCTCTAGAAATATTTCAAAACAATCTATAATGCAAACTGTCTTTTCAAAGCTACGGTTTCGAAATGCGTATGGAAGAGATTTTCTTAAGTATTCTCTGTCAGGCCACAACACCAGACTTGGCACCAGTCTACAATGCATCACACCAATGCAGTGTTTGAAGAGCTTTGAAACAGTGTTTGAGTCAATGTCAAAATAAAAAGCCAAAAACTCAAAGGACAAGTTCATTCTAAGCTTAATTAAAGTTAACATGTACTGCTGAAAACATGTTAAACTAGATTTAAGTTGGAGAAAAGGAGCCACAATATGAAAAATTGTCATGAGAATGGAGAATGCTGATAAACCAGTGAGAGTATGAACCCTTTTATCATCGTTATGCAAGCTCATCTCATTCAGTGTAGTCCTATTCATTTTTTGTGAATGTAAAGGATGTTTGGTCGGATGTTACGACGAAGAATTATAATGTGAATGGGAATATTCTATAAATCTCTTGATATCATCTTTCGTCTCAACACTTCTGCTGCAGCCACTTAAAGTCTCACTCCGAGAACCTTAAAATATGAATCAATCCATTAGAAGTATGAAAATATCTTCCCGGTGGTGCAACAGAGCAAACAAAGTGCCCTTTGATATCTACGTTTCGAGACGATTGCAACAGTGCCACACATGATCATATTTGAATATGTTTCGGGGTAGTAATTAGCTGTCGATTTTGGAGGCCTTTATCAATAATGACCAGCTATAGATTTGCTTCCCGATGGAGATTTTTGACAAATTACATGTTAATTAGCATCTACACGTTAAGCTGAGTCCAATGAGATCAAGCTCGGCCTCTTGCTACACCGAGATCATGTCCTAGACCTAGGTGTACCATGTAAAACACATGTTACCATTAGCTAGAGTGTCGTTCTTGGTGTCATTGGACTCAGCTCAACGTGTAGATGCTAAATAACATGTCATTTGTGACAAATCTTTATCGGGAAGCAAATCAATAGCTGCTCAGTATTGATTAAGGCCTCCAATTTCGACAGCTAATTACTACCATTAAACATGTTCGAATATGCTCATGTGTGGCACCGTTGCAATCTCCTGGAAGCGTAGATGTTGAAGGACACCTTGTTCGTCCTCTTACGCCACCGGGAAGATATTTACATGCTTCTGATTGACTAATGAATTGATTCAGCTATTCCCCCAGAAGTCTGGGGTCAAAAGGTCAAAAGGAGACGGCACCACGCCGGGGTGGATCCAGATCTCGGGCAACAGCGCAGGGTTGCCAGGTCCTGCAAAAAACGTGCCCCCCACATACCGTTCAAAATCCACCCAAAATGTCCTAGAAGCATCCCAAATAAAAAATGATATTATTGGCCATTTTGGCCAACGTTTTGAAAGTAATAATATTTGAGGGAATATTTTGTTGTTGTTTTAGCAGCGAAATGCACCGTGTGCGTGTGTGTGTGTGTGTGTGTGTGTGTGTGTGTGTGTGTGTCTGTGTCTGTGTGTCTGTGTGTGCGTGTGTGTGCTTGTGTATGTGTGTCTGTGCGTGTGCGTGCGTGCGTGTGTGTGTGTATAACACGCTATTTTATGTTGAAATGCGACGTAATCCAGTGTTCACGAAAAGTACACTGTCAACGTATGCTTTTGGCGACTGGGTTGGCTCTCAGATATACGTGTTTCTAACAAGATGATATCATTAAAAGTTACATAAAGTAACAGTTTAATAACACAAACGCAGGAAGCACGTGAGCTGCTAGTTTAGCGAAAGCAACCTGACGTCGTTGAAACATGCGAGCGAGCCGATCAAATCCTAATAACTATAAAACTAAAGATCAGACACAATCACTGACTGAAGATTATGCAAGTAAAAAGTATATTTCTCGCTAGAAATGTTATTAGAAACACGTTTAACGGTGAATCGGTCCTAAAATATTGCATTTCCCATTCAGATAATAAAGATGAATAAAGATCATACACATTCACTGACTGAAGATTATGTAAGGAAAATGTACATTTCTCGCTAGAAAAGTCATTAGAAACGCGTTTAATGGTGTATCTGTCCTAAAATATTGCATTTCCCATTCAGATAATAAAGATTAATATAAGCTACGCCGTGTTCCGGAGCCGCGGGGGATTCTGGGAATTGGGGTTCTCAGTTGACAAATGGGGCTTTTGTTAACTTGTTTTGTTGTTAGGATTAAGTGGGGTTAATGGGTTCGGGATGTTATGTGGTTGTGTGTTGTTCTATTAACATTGTTCGTGTGTTCATTATTGTCGACACCGTCACTGAGAGTGACGTGACCATCGTTTCGTGCAGCTGTTCCGTGTTGAAGTCTCGTTCAATAAAAACCAACTCTCGTTGTCGAGCGTTCAATAAAAACCAACTCTCGTTGTCGAGCGTGCCCCCCCCCTACAAACGTGTCTCCCCCCCCCTCAACAAACGTGTCCCCCCCCCCCCCCTTCAACTAACGTGTCCCCCCCCCCCCCCCCTTCATGGGTCTGATTCGCCGATTTCCCATGCTGATATCCCCGAAGATTCTCGGGCATCTTCGACAATTTGGCTATAGATTGTCTCATTACACGCTAAATAATATAATTATAGCCTTGTAGTGACCGTAACATAATTCACCTACAGTATTTCGTTATGTGTTGTTCTTTCAATTGTGTTGTTGTTTACTGCATGTCATTTACGTTCTTGGTGGTTCAGGGATCGCGGTCCCTAAGGATTACGTGCGTCTCATGACGTCACAGACCATGCTGGATTTGTTTACCTTCAGCACGCTTTGTTTTCCGGTTTTCTTTTTTACAAAATAAACGAGTCACACGGCTGTGTGCTCAACGTGCGAAGTTGTGTTCTTAACTTATTGCAATTTCCACAGCCTAATTATATATATAGGTTTTGGCATAAACATAACTAGGGTGCACTGTACTATCTGCGCACACCCTTTCTGAAGCCTCTCTCTCGCTCTCTCTCTCTCTCTCTCTGTCCCTCCCGCTCTCTCATTCTCTCTCTCTCGTACCGTTTTGTGGAGCACGTTAATTGTCTTAGAACACTCCCATTCAGAATGCATTGGTTTACATTTCGTTTTGTGTAACACGCAAAAAGTCGGACTATCGTGCTCGGGAACACGCTTCAATAGATTAACGTTCGTGCGCAGGAGCACGCAATTGCGTGATACCGGGTTGTGTCAACATTGGATACATGGAGCAGAACATAGTGGGTCATGTGTCCGATGCTTTTTGGAAACTTTTTCTTCATAAGCGTGCCAGACAGATTTTACATTTCATTCCTTAGTAATTAGCTACATGGGTATGCCGTCTTTCAGAACCTTTCATTACCGGCACTAAAGAGAAAAAAAAGAGTGCATCCTCATTGTACCCAGCACTTCTGAAAATGCACTTCTGAATGCGTCTCTGTCCCCAGCACATTTCAAACCAAACTGACGCCCATGTGCTTTGCGACTTTATAATTTACACTCATAATTTTAAATGTATATTGTTTATACCTTATTTTTGGTTTGCCCTGTTTGTTCTGTTTGTCTTTACTTTATAATATAATCTATATAACTGACTTTCTATTTGGGTGGGGTTGATATTATAATATCTAACTATGACTGACTGTTTTGGTGGGGTATTATTATTTAGGAGTCTATGTTTAACTTGATTTAATCATATCGATGCATACACAAATGATCATATGCAATTATACTGAACATATAAACTATATGTATACAGTGTCCATCGTTTTTAATCTTTTATCGTATTTATCACTAAATCTCTCTTTGCTCTACTTTTGACCCTTATCCCTTTGGGATTAATGAGAGAGAGAGAGAGAGAGAGAGAGAGAGAGAGAGAGAGAGAGAGAGAGAGAGAGAGAGAGAGAGAGAGAGAGAGAGAGAGAGACTGTGTGCTACAGGTAAACCAGTTGTCCTCCTTAGTAAGTTAATGATTGATGGTTTTACTGACAGCTCTTCCTCAGGTCCAGGTCGTTTCCTGATTTGATCCGAGCAGCGTGGATACTCTTCTAAAGATCTCTTTACTAGGTTTGTTTGGTTTGTTGTCCTGTCTGTTTCCTAACTCTGAAAAGTGGTTTTGTTCTCCTTCAAATTAGAAGTGTTCCCTTAGCTTTTCTTACAATTAGGGTTAGGGGTTAGGTGTCTGTATTTTGATACGTTGGGAGTGACATGATTTCACCGCAGGCGATACAATTGTACTTTGTAGACTAGAAGTCACTTTAGTTCCACTGTTTTAACCTCCAACATCGTGACTGGGACCTGGTGGTTTATAGCTTTATAGGGACTTCATCAAACCTTTGCTCCGTCTTATCTTATCACTTGATAAGGTTCTGCGTGTGTGTTCTGGTGAAGCCCTGCCCTGGCCTCATCATAAAGGCTTTACACGTAGTGAGCTGTGTTCAAAGTTCCTTCCTCATTCGATCTGTCTTCACTGAGGAGCCCAGCTGCTCAGTCTTTACTCAGAACCTTTAGAACCGTGTTCACGTTCTGTCTCCGTTCTGAACACTTACTTTGTGTTTTGTGAACAACTGAATCTCTTCCTTCAACGGATCTTACTTTCCTTCTTTTGTGCTTTTATATTTTCATACAACACGGGTCACGACATGTTTTCATCACAGAGAAGCTAAGGTACAGCTCGCTAAATGTCATGTTTTCTTTCGATGATTGGTCGTATATTCGCTGGAACAATGAAGATCCCCCTTTTGGGATTAATACAGTTAATCGTGTGTGTGTGTGTGTGTGTGCGTGTGCGTGTGTGTGTGTGTGTGTCTGTGTGTGTGTGTGTGTGTGTGTGTGTGTGTGTGTGTGTGTGTGTGTGTGTGTGTGTGTGTGTGTGTGTGTGTGTGTGTGTGTGTGTGTGTGTGTGTGTGCGCCTTGCCTTGGCCATTCCATACCTGTCAGTAAAGGGTGTGATGAAGGAAAAACACAAGATGAATCCAACCCAACGAGATGACTCATTTAAGAGGAATGTATGAAGGAAATAGTCAACTAAATACCTAGGCCCAATCCCGTTTCTTTGCTCACTGTCCCAACCCTACATCTCAACCCTAACCCTCATTGCTCATGCTCATTGCTACCCCTCATTGCTACCCTAACCGATCCCCTACCAAATGGGACAACCCTACCCTGTGACGTCATCATGGCCTCCCCGTGCCCCCTAGCAGATAACCAGACCCCTGGTAATGTTACAAGAGACAGACTGGCTGCCATTGTCTCGGGCAACGAGCAAGACCCATTGTAAAGATGTTTAACCTGAAATGGTATTTATATTTTGGCCTAGTGTGAGTGCACCCTTAGATAATAATTGGTTATGAACAAGAACACTTTAGAAGAAACACTTTATTTAAATAAGAAACACTGAACAACACATCTAAAAATACACACACAAGCATCTAAAAATACACACACACGCACACCTAAAAATACACACACACACTCTCTCTCAGCTTTTGAGAGAATGGTGGAGAATCACATCTTCTCCACCATTCCGCCAACTTTGCCTCGCTCTCCTCATGCCTCGCCTGCTCCCTGGCACTCTCCTCTTGGAAGGGGTGTCTGGGGTGGTGGAAGAGGTGCCTGGGGTGGAGGAGCATGAGGGAGAGGTGGGAGGGCTGGTGGCAGTGGACTCAACGATGTCCTGAAAGAAAACGAATAAGAAGGAATTAGGAATTATGTGCCAGAACTGGGTGATATGGCCATATGTTACGTACAATATATAATGTATGCAACACAATATAGTACTGCCAAAAATTACATTGATTAACCATGTAATATTACTAATATAATATAATATATTAGTATATATAATATTACTTATAGAATGTTACTAATATAATATAATATATTAGTATATATAATATTACTTATAGAATGTTACTAATATAATATAATATATTAGTATAAAGCTTATTTTTAACCTGGAGTCACTAGAACATGGAAGATCTGGATATCATACGACATGATATCCAGCCCGGTCTTGCAGCCCGGCCGTCGGACTTTAGCGGGCCGCCCGACCCCGGTTCTCGGCCGGGCTGCAGAGCACGATCACGGGCTGCAGCCCGGCCGAGAACCGGGGTCGGGCGGCCTGCGAAAGTCCGACGGCCGGGCTGCAGAGTGGGCCGCCCG
>NW_026613549.1:25000-118149 GCF_026213295.1 Gadus chalcogrammus
AAAGGCTGACACGATGTTGAGCAGCGCAGCGGTGAACACTCGCAGGTCAGGGTCAGGGTCAGGGTCAGGGTTAGGGTCAGGGTTAGGGTCAGGGTTAGGGTCAGGGTCAGGGTTGGGGTTAGGACGCTAAGGACAGTCACTGGGATCTGACACACGTCAACTCGTCTCCGAGTCGAGAGGTGGTTTGATGCTTTTGAGCTGACTTTCCTGCAAAAGTCATATTTGTGTGTGTTTGTGTGTGTGTGTTTGTGTGTGTGTGTGTGTGTGTGTGTGTGTGTGTGTGTGTGTGTGTGTGTGTGTGTGTGTGTGTGTGTGTGTGTGTGTGTGTGTGTGTGTGTGTGTGTGTGTGTGTGTGTGTGCGAAAGTATGTGTGTTAATGTCTGTGTGAGTGTGTGTGTGTTTGTGTTAATGTCTGTGAACGTGTTTGCTTGTGTGTTTGTGTGTGTGCGTGCGTGCGTGCGTGCGTGCGTGCGTGCGTGCGTGCGTGCGTGCGTGCGTGCGTGCGTGCGTGCGTGTGTGCGTGTGTGTGTGTGTGCGTGTAGGAACGTAGATCTGGAGGCTAGTCTGGCTACGCGTGGCTTCAGGCCTCCGACCGCAAGAAAGACGGGAACCACCATCGCTGGGGTGGTCTTCAAGGTCAGAACCCCCCCCAACACACACACACACACAAACACAGACATTGACACACGCACACACACACACACAAACACACGAGCAAGCACGAGCACGTACACAGACATTAACACAGACAATAAGACAAACACCACACAGACACAGACATTAACACACACACACACACACACGCACGCACGCACACACACACACACACACACACACACACACACACACACACACACACACACACACACACACACACACACACACACACAGGGGAAATTAAGTAGGTAATATTAGTTTTAATCTACTGCCTCGTTTTGATATCAGTCATATTCATAAACGGTTATTCTACCATAGATGTATCTCCTTCTACATTTAGAAATATATATATATTAGAGGTGGGCCGTTATCGGCGTTAACGGCTGCGTTAACGCAAAACTTTTATCGTGCGATAAAAAAATATCGCCGTTAATCTATTTTCAAACACTTCCTTGTTCGGACCAATCACGTGACTGAACTAACCAATCAGAAGCTAGAATTTAGACTGAGGTAAACGTGAGGGAATCAGAGAGGCAGATTCAACAGAATATCCTGACTGTGTTAAATATGTAAACATGTAAATATGTTATAATTGTGTAACATAAATATGTAAATGATTAACAAATTAACTCCAATATAAATTACATTAATTTATTCCACAACTTTCAAATATTTAACTTCTAAACCTTACATTATTATGGATTATTGCACGGCTCTTCTCAATGCTGTAGACTGCTCCATTCACTTGCATGGGCCTTCCCAACGTTCAGCTGTCAATTATTTTTGTTTATGCTCCGTTCACTTGCATGGGCACTTCACAACTTCCGGCGGTGAATTAGATTTGATAAATCACCATTGCCCAGTATAATTGACCGCTGTCAAGGTAAACAAACAGATTTTTTGCTGTTTGCCATTTTTTCTAGATTAATCTAGATTCATTTTGGAATTAATCTAGATTAAAAATAATAATCTATGCCCACCACTAACATATATATACATAAATATATCTATTTTAATGATCACATTTGTAGTCATATTGTTATCGGTAACATGGTTATTTCTGTCGTGTTTCTGTATCAGACGCTTGTGATTATTTCTGTACAAACTCAATCTCTGTCACTAGATATGGTGTTGATGTATATGATTTCCTGGTCCTTGACTGTAAACAAACAGGGTCATGGGTCAGGATAGATGGTGTACCACATGTGTTGAGGTCCTAACATGTACTTAAACCTAACATGTACATACACTAATTATATCTTCTCTGATAACTTTTATATAAGATGTGATTCTTCTCAAATAAAACGTAAAATGTTTCTGCTATGACCATGTACGACCACCAGAGGACGTTGTTTCTCGTTTCTTCATCTCGACAAAGTTTGTTAGGGTGAACACATGAGTCCGTTTCCAGGTCGGCCACACATTGTTGAAGGGTAAGAACCACCTTAGAACCACCTCAGAACCACCTGGCGTTCACAGGGGAACCGACTTCTACGAGATCCAAACCATGGGGTCTTTGGTCTGAATGAAGTTCTCCAATGGAGGGGCGTGTGACTTCAACACTCAGAAAGCATAACCACCCAGGGCCTCATCCCACCACCCTCAGCATCTCGGTGGTGTGTGTGTGTGTGTGTGTGTGTGTGTGTGTGTGTGTGTGTGTGTGTGTGTGTGTGTGTGTGTGTGTGTGTGTGTGTGTGTGTGTGTGTGTGTGTGTGTGTGTGTGTGTGTGTGTGTCTACCTCCCGACCTACTACCTCTCATTCATGCTGTATTGTTTCCGGTCCTCCTCCAGCTAGCAGTGGGTTTAATCCTCCCTCTTATATTAAAGATCCCATGCCATGCTATTTTATGGATGCTTTAATATAGGTATGAGTGGGCCACAAACACAGTATTCAAAGACGTCCCCGAAATTCAGCCGTGGTGCAGAGTTACAGCCACTCCGAACTAGTCGCACATTGAGCTTCCACCAAACGCGCTGTTTCGGTGGGCGTGTCAAGGCAGGTCAAGGAGGGGGGTGGGGGTGTGGCCCTGAGCAGCTTGTAGCCACAGTACCATTCGCTCTGGTTACGGTGGGCGTGTCAACGCAGGTCGCAATGGCTCGTAGAAACCCATATTATACATAGATATCTATGTAATATAATATAATATAATATATATTATCACCTGGCCCTGAGCAGCTTGTAGCCACGGTACCATGCGCTCAGTTTACGGTGGATGCATCGCAATGGCTCTTAGAAACCCATATTATACATAGATATCTATATCATACCTAATATATATTATCACCTGGCCCTGAGCAGCTTGTAGCCACGGTACCATGCGCTCTGTTTACGGTGGATGTATCGCAATGGCTCTTAGAAACCCATATTATACATAGATATCTATATCATATAATATATAATATATATTATCATGGCCAAAAGCTGTGTGAGCCTCCAGACGATAGGCTATTATGAATCTGAAACGACCGCGTCTACTTCAGATTGATGTGGAAGTGGAAGAACCAGAGACGTCGGAGAACCCGACGAAGTCCTTTGTGATTCGTCTGGAGGTGCACACAGCTTTTGGCCGTGATAATATGCATTATTTGATATAGATATCTATGTATTATATGATATTATTTAGATGTAGAGCCCCAGGACTCTAACGCAAGTGTTGTACACTTCCTTGTTATTTGGATAACCGTTCTGCTGTTGGTGTGATGGCGCATAACACGTCGGACTCTCGTCTCTGGTATTTCTACAACGAGACTCGTAGTGGGGGTTATCGCAGCCATGGTTGAGAATGAATTGGGGGAAAGGAACTTTGGCTTTGACTCCCTGAAGTACATGAACCACGACATGGAGGAGAAGGGGATTGTTGGCCGCGAATGTATCCCGCTTGAGCCCTGCTTCCCGCCGCCTCGGCAGCGGTCAGCGCTAATCACCGCCTCCTGAAGCCGAGGCGGTGGTCCATCGGCAGCGAGGCTCCGGCGGGAGACGACCGCGGTCAACAATCCCTTTCTCCTCCATGTCGTGGGTCATGCCTACTTCAGGGAGTCAAAGCCAAAGTTCCTTTCTCCCAATTCATTCTCAACCATGGCTGAGATAACCCCCACTACGAGTCTCGTTGTAGAAATACCAGAGACGAGAGTCCGAAGTGTTATGCGCCATCACACCAACAGCAGAACGGTTATCCAAATAACAAGGAAGTGTACAACACTTGCGTTACAGTCCTGGAGCTCTATACATATTAATACATATTATCACGGCCAAAAGCTGTGTGCACGTCCAGACGATATAATGAATCACAAAGGACTTCGTTGGGTTCTCCGACGTCTCTGGTTCTTCCACTTCCACATCAATCTGTAGTAGACAGAACCGCGCGCTGCCTGCTGCCTGCTGCCGGCGCGAGGCACCACCGCCCGGCTGCCCGCTGCCGGGCGGTGGTGCTTCGCGGCGGTGGTGCCTCGCGGCAACCGGCGGCAGGCAGCATGTCGCAGTTCATGTACTTCGATGTCGTTCTGCCATTGCATTCAAAATTCTGTAACTAGCCTGTTACTACGAACTAAGCAACTACCGTACACGTATTAGCATTTAGCACTAGCTCAATCACGACTCTTTCAGAATTCTTGTGGGTGGTTACGAACCAACCAAGTGGGCAGGGCCATGAATAATAGTTTGACAACGCTACGTCACAGTGTCACCTTATCCAGATCGGCTCATTTCTTCTGCCTTTTTCCTTTCATTGCCTATTGCATTCAGCAGACAAACTGCATAGATTTCAAATTTACCACAGCTCACAAACTTATTCAGACCTATGTTATTTAACAAACGATAGGAAAAATGTGATTTTAATGGCATGGGCTCTTTAAACCATATCAGTCCCGGCCCTCTGCCCCCAGCGCCCTCCAGAACCACGCTCCTCTGACTCACCCAGACCACGGCCCTCTGCCCCCAGCGCCCTCCAGAACCACGCTCCTCTGACTCACCCAGACCACGGCCCTCTGCCCCCAGCGCCCTCCAGAACCACGCTCCTCTGACTCACCCAGACCACGGCCCTCTGCCCCCAGCGCCCTCCAGAACCACGCTCCTCTGACTCACCCAGACCACGGTCCTCTGCCCCCAGCGCCCTCCAGAACCACGCTCCTCTGACTCACCCAGACCACGGCCCTCTGCCCCCAGCGCCCTCCAGAACCACGCTCCTCTGACTCACCCAGACCACGGCCCTCTATGGAAAGCCAAGAAGGCCACAATCCGGACCTAGAATGGCGCGGTAAAAGTGCAAAACCGTACGGATTCCGTACGGATTCCGTACGGATTCCGTACGGTTTGGCAAGAATTCCGTACGGATTCCGTACGGATTAAATTACGGTTTTGAATGACTAATAGCCGCGGCTATTAGTCATTCACTCCGGCTATTAGTTATTCACTCCGGCTATTAGGTATGCAGAACGAGCCCCTCCCCTTCTTTGCTTGACCACTAAGTTTGAAGGCTGTCTAACCAATCAGTGAAGAGAAAGACCAGACTAAAGTAACGCATTGTCGAGACTAGAGCTGCAGTGCCTCCATGTTTCGCCGTAACATAAGGCTGTGTTGTCTTTACTAGTTTCACTACAATGTAATGACCACCACTAGCTAGTGGAAAATATATTTGTGTCTAGTACAGTGATATATTTGTATATGTTCGGCTATATATTGAGATGGCAGTGTGCGAAATACCCATCATTATTCGGGGATGCCCTCATCCCCAGATTGTTCTCGATATGCAGTAGCCAGCTAGGCCATAACATTACAATATTTCATGGATGCAAGCAAGCCCAGACAATCAATCTATATCTATAGCCTACATGACAACACGCAGACACACACACACACACACACACACACACACACACACACACACATACACACACACACACACACACACACACACACACACACACACACACACACACACACACACACACACACACACACACACACACACACACACACACACACACACACACACACACACACACACACACACACACACTTTAAGCACACTGGTAAAGCAATAGGAGCCTGCATTGGCTAAAGTGGTTGGGATGCACCTTATTATATAACAGGGAGGGGCAAAGTTGTGCATTACAATGCAAACACGACAATAATTGGCACCGTTCTTGCGCACTCAGAAGAACATGAACTGAATAAATGCCAGGTAGGCCTATATAGCATATCGGAGACGGGTACACAATCAGTGCATTTGGAAATGAGAGCCTGCAGTATGACCGATCTTGTGACATTATTTAACCATCCATCTACAGCTAATACGATCAGACAGATGCATCATTGATCACATATAAGCCCACAACAAGCCCAACATCACCACGGCAGGTGCGCTCTCTCTCGCACATTCACACAATCACTCCAACTTCTCCAACTCCAAGGCAAGACTGTTTCACTAAGACCACAAACAACCACAACTAAACAGCCTACATATCCACAACAATGCACAACAATAATAATAATAAAATAATAATAATAATTGTATTTAAAGGGCGCCTTTCAAGACACTGAAGGTCACCTTACAGAGCATAAAGTTATAAGACAGAGGTTAAACATGAAGAATTAATAACACTCAAAAGACGACTAAAGTGAAGGGGGGGACCTCACTAACCACCACCAATATGTAGCACCCACTTGGGTGATGCACGGCGACCAATCGACGCCCGAACGCTCACTACACACCAGCTTGAGGTGGAGAGTTAGGGATGAGGTGGAGAGTGAGGGAAAAGAACATTTAAACTATCGACAAATTCCCAGTAACAATCCGTCCAAGAAACATAGAAGACAATGTGGGGAGACAGGACGGAGAGACTGTCAGGCGCTTGTTCACGGAGAATCATGCGGCCCGCGTTATATAAGAAAGTTTCAAAGCTAAGACAAGAGGGAACGAGGGGGAAACAAAATTGTCAATACCCCAAACTATGCTCCTGTAAGGGGGGCACAGTGTAGGGATTAGCAAAAAAAAAACACCTCAACACATAAGCATCACATCAAAACATCACAAACGCATATGGGAGGGGGGAAGGGGCAGGGGAGGGGGGAGGGAGTCCAGTAGGCGGTGAGTCCAGGGGGGGTGTGTGTGTACTCAGTCTTGTGTGCGTGTGTGTGTGGGCTCAGGGACTCCATCTCCAATGGACCCAACAGAGTCTCTCCGATAGCTGAAACAATCAGTTCTATACATTGCGTCTATCTTCTGTTTGGTGCACATGGCTAATTTGCATAGTTTGCACCATACTGTCGGCTCCGCTTGTCAAAAAAATAGAACGTATTTGTGAATGAATGCTTTTGAATTCTGAATACTGGACTTGGTGAGCTTAAATAGGCTAAATTTAAGTGACCTTTAGTGAGATGGCCTAAAACGGAATACAAATGAATTATTCTAGGACATAGGCTTTCAGGATAAATTCAGAGGTTCAACTGTTCGGGATTCATTTTGCTTAGCCAGTGAAAGTGACCAGCTGTAGATTCCGCACTGTTAAAAATACCTCACTACAAGTAGGCTATAAGTCCTCCAAATACTTCAGCAGAATTGCATTACTGCCACAAGCATAGGCAGCAGTAGTCATTATGCGCTAAAATGGTCCCTGCCAGTGTTTTTCTATTCTGATGTTTGTGGATGAATCTTTCAGCTACAGCTTTGTTACATTTCCTTGCGATGGTTTGCTGGTTTAATACAGCAATTCATCAAATGATGTAAGATGATGTGTCCGTTGCGTGGCTGTCATGTGAGAGCCGTATACGCATTTTAAAAACACCTGTAATCAGCGTGACTATGACTTTCCGAGCGGATCATGGGGGGCTCTTCAATCATTTATTTTTCAGGATTTTCTCCCGTCATCCTCCAGTTTATCGCAAACATCTGGAGATAAGTCGGTTTAATTAAATACTCAAGTGAAATACAAGTGTACCTCCAAATTGCACTTATTGTACAGTACTTCGGTAAGGGCATTTACAATCCATCACTAAAGTTTTGATAGAGTATTCTGATTCAGCGGATTTAAAATGTATTTGTATAATCTTCACAAATCTTGCAGCAATGAAATGTTAATTTATCATCATGGGAAATAGCATATAAACAAGCTTCATAAAAATTCATTTCTAAGCAGTAGGCCTACTACATATTTCTCAACGTAAACATCATGACCATAAGCTATCCCAAAGTTTTCACACCTTTCACACAGTAGGGCAGCATTAGTCATACATGATTAACAACACATCAAAGAAACTTTATTGAGGGATAACAGTGAAAAAAACATCTGCGTCTTGGGTAAAGCTGGGCTCTGCTTAATGTGAGGAGCAGGGCCCGATTGGAAGGAAGCCCATTCAGGACGAAGTTGACCCGGAGAAGGCAGCTGCAGGCAGATGAAGATGGGGGGGCTCTACTTCTTATTACCACAACAGGAACAGAACGCAGCCAAGCCAATGAATTCAGCCAAGTCACTGAGAAGTCTGTCTGTAACATTTGGAAGATACAGTTCAACCATGTAGGACTTTTGTAATTCCCCATTGTACTTTACAGAGATAGAGCACTTTGTTGCAGTCAGACATTTGTTTTTGTTTACCTTTAACATAGTGAGTCTGGAACACAATAGTTTGACCTGGCTTGGTGGAAAGCCCACTCACCACGTCAAGGTGCAGGTCATGAGTGGGAAAAAAGGTGTGTGTGTGTGTGTGTGTGTGGGGGCACTCCAAGCGTCCTTCCCTGTGTGTGTGTGTGTGTGTGTGTGTGTGTGGGGGCACTCCAAGCGTCCTTCCCTGTGTGTGTGTGTGTGTGGGGGCACTCCAAGCGTCCTTCCCTGTGTGTGTGGGGGCACTCCAAGCGTCCTTCCCTGTGTGTGTGTGGGGCACTCCAAGCGTCCTTCCCTGTGTGTGTGTGGGGGCACTCCAAGCGTCCTTCCCTGTGTGTGTGTGGGGGAGCACTCCAAGCGTCCTTCCCTGTGTGTGTGTGTGTGTGTGTGTGTGTGTGTGTGGGGGCACTCCAAGCGTCCTTCCCTGTGTGTGTGTGTGTGTGTGTGTGGGGGCACTCCAAGCGTCCTTCCCTGTGTGTGTGTGTGTGGGGGCACTCCAAGCGTCCTTCCCTGTGTGTGTGTGGGGCACTCCAAGCGTCCTTCCCTGTGTGTGTGTGGGGGCACTCCAAGCGTCCTACCCTGTGTGTGTGTGTGGGGGCCCTCCAAGCATCCTTCCCTGTGTGTGTGGGGGCACTCCAAGCGTCCTTCCCTGTGTGTGTGTGTGTGGGGCACTCCAAGCGTCCTTCCCTGTGTGTGTGTGTGTGTGTGTGTGGGGGCACTCCAAGCGTCCTTCCCTGTGTGTGTGGGGCACTCCAAGCGTCCTTTCCTGTGTGTGTGGGGCACTCCAAGCGTCCTTCCACGGGGTTGGGCACCTTCCTCCATGGCCTCCTTAAATCGATTGTACTCCGGATACACCGGTAGCCTGAGGACCAGGGAACAGGTATTGGCCGTGGGGAAAAGGGCCGGTCCATCTTCCTCATGGAGGAATTCAAGCCGGGGTCCGATGGGAAAACCCACAGCAGGAATCCTTTTGAGGCCCATGGCAAACGCCAGAACCGCCCCCAGGGTGAGACTCGTATCTCCATCTGTTAGTACATAAGAGATAACTTGTAAGAACGACCGCATGGGAACATTAACAGGAATTTTACACTGCCTGACATGTGCCAATCTTTCGTCGTCCTTAGTTAAAGGGACTCTGACCTTTGTTGCATTTGAGAATTACAGCACATTCAAATCATCCCGCCTTCCTCCAATGCCCCACCCCCTAAGCGTACAAAACTAAGCGTTATTTTGAGTACTGTACTGTAATAGTGAGTACTGTAACGACCTCGCCGGTGACATAATGATGTCGAGTCATTAGTAGTTGAAGGTCGTTTTAATGAACCAAAACCAGGTCACTGAAACCCGTAACATTGTAACCAACGGCAGAAAACCGACACAAAACAAACCCCAGTTACCCCGGCAACCCCCAACACGGTCTCACTCGCGTGCAGGCCCCCACCCTCCTGTTCTTCCAAGGCCCTCCCCCAGCTGACCTAATGATTCGCCCCCACGCTGATTGACAAGAAGAACATTACAATACATACACATCACAACTGGCATAGCGGACAACGAAATATAATGTAACACATAACACACAAACTATTTAACTGTCCCAGGGTCGCTACAGTACAAAAGTTCTAGGCTCCCATGGGTTATGTTTAGACTCCCATGGGTTATGTTTAGACTCCCAGGGGTCATAATATCTACCAGGGGTCTAGTAAACAAGAAGTCCGAAGAAGACGCGTCTGAGTCCGAAATGGGTCCCGTAATAAGACTGAGTGGTGCGGTTGGGTGCCAACGTTCTGGAGGTCTTCCTGTAGCTCCAGAGTAGCGGGACAACGTCGCGTCTGAGTCCGAAATGGGTCCCGTAATCGGACTGAGTGGTGCGGTTGGGTGCCAACGTTCTGGAGGTCTTCCTGTAGCTCCAGAGTAGCGGGACAACGTCGCGTCTGAGTCCGAAATGGGTCCCCTAATCGGACTGAGTGGTGCGGTTGGTTGCCAACGGTCTGGAGGTCCTGAGAATCATCCAGGGGAGCGGGACCACTTGGCTTCTGAGGCCGAATCGGGTCCCCTTGTCGGACTGAATGGTGCAGTTGGTGGCCAACAGTCTGGAGGTCTTCCTGAGGCTCCAGAGGAGGGTAACTCTGTGAGTCTGAGTCCGAGATGAGTCCCCTAATCGGACTGAATGGTGCAGTTTCAGTACGCCGTGGACCACTTTGGTCTGCCATCGTCAGTCGCTACGGTCGCTACTCGCTACTGTCTGCCGTGGAATCAAAACAAACCCTCTAGTTGAGGACGCGCCTTGATGACGCGGGCCCGAATGCGCCACAAGAAGCAGACGGAAAACCTTATATATCCATGCAGCAAACAGACAGGTCTGTCGGCCAATAAGGTCATTCGGTCCGAAGAATTTTATTGGTTGAAGTTTTCACTAAATATTATGAGAGTAAAATAAATGTTTGTTTTTACTCCTGGTGGGTCTGTCTTGCATATTAGAGTGTTATTACCTTATTAATACCAATTTAACCTTATCCAAAAAAAGTGTAAAAATGCAACAAAGGTAAGAGTCCCTTTAAGATAAGATATACTTTATTAATCTCAGCAGAGAAATGTAGGTTATGTTTTATGTTGGTTTAGGTTGCATTTCTCAGATCACAATAGAAATGTACAAAAGTCCTTGTTTAACCCTAAGTGTGCACTAATAGTGTCATTCTTTCGAAAAAAATATAAAATGTGTTATGCTGGTTCTGTCACAATCGGTTCACTATAATTCCCTATGCAGTGCTGTATTTACAGGTATGCCTAGGTTCACAAATCAAATAGTAAACATTTTTCATGTGTGCAATTTTGTTCATTCATGCAGAGCTGTAAACAGTCTTGTATTTTTCCTTTGTGTTTTGTGACCCATTATTGTTTGTGAAGACTTAACTTCTATAGGATGCCCCTTTTATATCCATTCATGATAATATCACCTGTTACCAGTTACTAATGTTGAAACAGTTGAACATTGTTGTTTTTTGAGCATTCTACAGCTTTCCTCTTTGGTGGTCCCCTGTTTTGAATTGTGCATCAAATTCAGAATAAGCATATATTAACAAAGAACAATTAGATAGATAAGGGTTGTAGATAGAAACACTTCCTTACCCTCCACCTCGATCAGCCAGTCCCTCCAATATATAAGGGTCCTGGCCTCCTTCCTCCTCCGATTGGAGCCCGGCTCAGACAGGTAGGACGTCATGAATGTGGACTCCAACCGGGAGGCCAGCAGCGGCTCAGGTGTGTCCATGAAGACCCCCTTGAGCTCCTCATGGTGGATCCTCAAAAGAGCTAGAATCCCGAAGGTCTCCAACCCTTCTTTGAATCTGTAAAATCAATGAGATAATAGATCATAGAAAATATAAGGTCTGTTGCTCTGAAGCCTGTTCTAGCCTACTCCATTGTACATAATGTGAAGATAAAAATCAATTAGACAAGGAATCCTTTCAATTAATATAAATTTAGATTATTTTGGAACACATGATAACTTTTCACTCCAACACAAAGGTCTCAGTCCATTAAATAGTCAATTCCCAGCTCCACTTACTGATTGAGAGCAGTCAAAATACGGCCCTCTGTGAGGAAGTTGAGGGCTGCCCCCAGCAGCTCATCCCTATGCGGGAGGCTCCGCACAAAGGAAAGGAGCCCATGAGGGAGAGCTCGTCTGTGGCCTCCTCCATAGCCTCCCTGGCACCTTCCACATGTGTGGCATCTGCAATCTAATATCATACATTAGGAACAATAATCATTATTTGGGATTTCTAAGCACTTTCATGGCACAAATTATCTTCTAACAGTAAAGAATGCATTGACATATGTGTATGACATAAATCATACATTGAAATTCAACATCAGTACACTATAGAGCACACCACACAGTATCTTGACACAAAAACACTTCTCCAAAAAGTGGTTTCAATTAACATTAACCATTTACTTGCCTTTTGGAGCTTGGTCCTCAAATTGTAATCTGTCACCTCTTCCAAAGTGGCAGGAAGAGGGGACAGCTTACAAACCTGTCTGTAGAGGCGCTGTGATAGGAATCTCGGAGAGACCTGCCCCTGCACCAGGCAGAGGGCAATCATCTTCCCCACCAGCCTGTACTGTCCTTTCTGCAATGCTGTGATAAGGGGAAAAGCACAAGGTTATTAAAGTTTGTTGCTCATTTTAAATGCATGTTAAAAACTCTAAATTGCAACGCCCAATACCATAAATTAAATTCAAAGCTTACCAACACTGTTCAGGGCCAGGGTTGTGTTGCCCTCAGGACCTTCAGATATAAAGAAGTTCTGTATTTGGTGGATGAGGAGGGTACAGAACTCTCTGGTCGGTCCCCCCTCAATAAATGATTGAAGAGCCCCCCGTGATCCGCTCGGAAAGTCATAGTCACGCTGCGTATACGGCTCTCCCAGGACAGCCACGCAACGGAATATATATATAATAGTGAAATGCCATATTGAGAACATTTAGATCGGGGGACACGCAACAATCGAGGGATGTGGACACCCCCGAATATTGACGGCTATTTCGCACATTTTGCCATCACAATTATAGCCTAACATAACACTGTACTAGACACAAATGTATTTTCCACTAGCTAGTGGTGGTCATTACATTGCAGTGAAACTAGTAAAGACAACACAGCTTTATGTTACGGCGAAACATGGAGGCACTGCAGCTCTAGTCTCGACAATGCGTTACTTTAGTCTGGTATTTCTCTTCACTGATTGGTTAGACAGCCTTCAAACTTAGTGGTCAAGCAAAGAAGAGGGAGGGGCTCGTTCTGCATACCTAATAGCCGGAGTGAATAACTAATAGCCGGAGTGAATGACTAATAGCCGGAGTGAATGACTAATAGCCGCGGCTATTAGTCATTCAAAACCGTACGGAATCCATACGGTTTCCGTACGGAATTCTTGCCAAACCGCACGGAATCCGTACGGTTTCCGTGCGGTTTTGCACTTTTACCGCGCCATTCTAGGGCCGGATTGTGGCCTTCTTGGCTTTCCATGGGCTACCTCCAGGTACCCCCTCCATGCCAGGGCGCCCTGATTTTATGTTTATTAACAGCTCCTCCACCGGGGTCAAGACAATTTGAGTGCCAGATCCAGTCAGCCGACTGTCGGCCTTTTCACGATTGGCTTAAAAAAATGGCTTATTTAAATTTAAACCAATACGATGGTGGGAAAAGCTTACCAGTTTGTATGTTTTTTTATACTTATAATTTTTCGCAATTCTGGACCCCCCCCCCCCCCCCCAAAAAACAAAACTCTCCGGTTCTGCACGATTCACGTGAATGACCAAATAGACCAAGAAAACGGCGATTGTCACAGAAAAGCGACAAGTTTGCAGCTTTGTATATTGAAGTGAATATTTCACGGAGGGGCGGCGCCCTAGCGCCCTCTATTGACCCACCGCCACTGGTTGATATATCTATCATTTGTTCACTGTATTAGCCTACCAAATCACAGGCCTCTTCAACGGTTTAAATCAGACATCCTTTTTTTTCTCACTTCCATTGAAGGACGGTGAATAGTAATTATTATTGGAAGATTGAAACATAATTATCAATAATTAATTCAAAATGTCACTGAATCCGGGGAAGGGGAACATCTTCGTGGAGCTGTGGTTCCCTCTGGTGGTCAGTAACGGGACCTCAGCTCATCCTTTGAATTCTACGTTATACATAACAGCATATCAAATATAATTCACCAACATGTTGGACTGCATCTATTCTATCCAGACAAAACCAGACATCTCAACACTGCATATCTGATTTTATTTGAATTTCTACAGGATAAATAAATAAATACATACAAATGTAATAAATATAACAATGACGTCAGAGAATAATTCAGTTAACATTATCTCTCTCAAACTATTTTTCGGGTAAAAACCTTCACTCATACAGACATGAATATAAATAAATACATAAAGTTGATAAGATAAACAATTAACCGTTCATGTGCCCTTTTAACATATAACAGCAAGGACCATGTTCGATTAGATCTGAATAATAGATGTCTGGGAACCATTTAGTTTCTTCACATGGTTGTTTGGGTGGAGACTCCTCTGTGAAGTTGTGTGTGACGCTTGAGACGACCAGATTGACTAAATGTTTTCCCACACTGTTTACAGTGGTATGGTTTCTCTCCTGTGTGGATGCGTTGGTGTTCCTTCAGAGTATCAGATCTACTAAACGTTTTCCCACACTGTTTACAGTGGTATGGTTTCTCTCCTGTGTGGATGCGCTGGTGTTTCTTCAGATCACCAGATAGACTAAATGTTTCCCCACACTGTTGACAGTGGTATGGTTTCTCTCCCGTGTGGATGCGCTGGTGTTTCTTCAGATCACCAGACTGACTAAATGTTTTCCCACACTGTTTACATTGGTATGGTTTCTCTCCTGTGTGGATGCGCTGGTGTACAGTCAGATGACCAGACTGTCTAAATGTTTTCCCACACTGTTTACATTGGTATGGTTTCTCTCCTGTGTGGATGCGCTGGTGTCTCTTCAGTTCACCAGATAGACTAAATGTTTCCCCACACTGTTTACAGTGGTATGGTTTCTCTCCTGTGTGGATGCGCTGGTGTCTCTTCAGACTATCAGAGCGACTAAAGGTTTTACTGCACTTCTCACATCTGTGGCGTCCGGCTCCTTCTGCTGGAATCTGGCTCGTGCTTTGGACGGTTCCCGGGGAGGCTCCGATTGGTTCTTGATAGGAGGCTGCGACGTATGGGAGGAGACTAGGCTCCACCTTGATTTCTCCACTCCTCAGCAGTCGGCCGTACAGGTCGCCGTGGCTCCTCTTCATGTGTTTGTGGAGGAAGATCTGAGACGTGTAGGAGTACGGACACTCGGGACAGGGGAAAGCCTGTGCTGGTGTCAGCTGGGATTTCCCTCCTAGGAGAAAGAGAGAGTCATATGTATTTTATTTTTGAGAGTGCTGCTGATGGCTGGTTTAAGCAGCCTCACCTGGCCAGAGTCAGGTGCTTTAGGCTTTGGGGCTTGATAAGGCTGCACAGCCTAATCAGCCTAATCAAGCATACCTGAATTAGTATACTTGGATTGTTTTTTTGAAACCTCCATGGTACTGTATATTTTTCATTTAGACATTTTTCCAAGTGAGAATATATTTCCTATTATGTTGTCATCTTTTGTTTATTATATTGAAATTTATGTTAAAACTTTACTATTTCCTGTATAATTTCTTGACTGCTTTGTTAATGTAGATGTTTATTGTCCAAGCTCTTTTGAATTAAAATGAGAGATGTGGTCATGAAGTGCCGCATAGAAACCAAACCCTGACAGAAAGGCAGACCTTAGTAGAGCTCTTGTTGTTCCACAGTCGATCAAATCCGATTCCCAGATGTCTGGCGTATTCGTCCCCATACCAGACCAAGAGCTCTGCTCCTGAAGTCACGAGGCCACAGGAGCGATACAGAATCCCTCCTTTGTGCTGAAACGCTATTAGGTTCTGTTCCTCTTCATTACGAGCACAATTGACGTACCTAACACACAGACAGGTACGTCAACACACCTTTACAGTGTATCTTCTGCATATGTCATAGCAACACAGAAAATATTGTGGATCTAATCAGATAACAGACATGGAGAAATATAAATGTTATCAATCAAGTAATGTAAGTAAGAAAATTGTGAACATTATTCATGCAGTAGATGGTATAAAAGTGAATAGGGTCCTACCTCATCCAGTTAGAAAGTGTCTCTCTCTTTGCATCAATGTAATCACTGTGTCTGCTCTAGTAGATCTGGAGAAATGTGTTAATCAGACTCTATGCCATCCAATAAACACAAAAGCACACATACAAGACTAGATCAAAATAAATGAATACAAACACACTGACCTCCCAGGAGCATCCACTCTCCAGGGCTCCCTCTTCATCCGTCCTGTGTCCTTCGTAGGGTCCAAAGTGTGTTCCAATGGGAAGGCCACCGTCTCCACAGTAAAACACCCCTAGACCGGCCCCAGGGATCCCAGAATCTCTGATCTACCCCACATGAGACAGAGACGGAGAGAGGAGGAGAGTCGTAGAGTGAGAGGAATACATAGAGGGAGGGAGAGGTGGAGGAGGGAGGAGAGATAGAATACAAGAGAGGTAGAGGAGAGCGAGATGGAGACACATGGAGAAGAGAGATGTAGAGAGAATGAGGCAGGGAGAGACAAAGAGAGGTGAGAGGAATGGAGAGAGGAAGAGAGGTGGTGAGATGGAGGGGGGGAGAGGAAGATAAGATATGATAAGAAATGAATGGAGATGAGTAGTTGGGAAACAAGTGAGAAAGAGAGAGATTTAGACAGGAAGAGGGAGGGAGGAAAGGAAAGAGGGGGGTGGGACAGGGGGGGGAGTTCAGAGAGGGAGTCACAAAGAGAGGCAGATAGAGGGAAATGGGGGGAGAGAGGGAGAGATAGACGGAAAGCACGATTCAGGAAGAAGAACCATTGGGGGAGAGATACAGTATATCCATCTGCTTTGGCAATATAACTGTTCACATTACTGTTTTTATATACATTAGCTGGGAAATGTATTAAACAATGAATGTTATACCGTCTCATTGGACGGGGAGAACTTTGTTGTGTTAAAGTACGACATATACCTCAAACCCAGCGGGCAGCGTCTTCTTGGCTCTGTCTTTCTCTCCGACAGCAACGGGGCGATCGATCAGCCACGAAGACGATAGGACCGTGGACCTCGCACTCTTCGAGGAAGAAAGTCCTACACTCATCACAGACTGGAGAAAGTTCATTTATTTATTATGTCCAAAAGAGCTTCAGCTACAAATCTATATTAAATAGACAGAAACAGGAAGATTAAAAATTGGTTTGTGAATGAAAAAGAGGTGGGGAAAAAGAGGTGGGGAGAGAGAGAGAGAGACAGAGACAGAGACAGAGAGAGAGACAGAGACAGAGACAGAGACAGAGACACAGACAGAGACAGAGACAGAGACAGAGACACAGACAGAGAGAGAGACAGAGACAGAGACAGAGAGCCCTCTTACAGAAGTAGTCGTCATCCTTAGGTACTTCCGGTTCTTGGTAGTTAACTCTGAGAACATTTCTCAGGTTCGTCTCTCTTGAATAAACACTTGAGCCCTGCAAATGTTCATGGAGAACTGACACACACACACACACACACACACACACACACACACACACACACACACACACACACACACACACACACACACACACACACACACACACACACACACACACACACACACACACACACACAGTTACAGACTATACGTGCACAAAAAGGTGTTATTGCAGTGAAGCAGTGGTGGGATCAGAGCTAACCCAAGGAGACCTCCTCCTGGACTGCAGAGCCCCTCTCTACTCCTCCTCCGGGGGGGTCGATCTCTGGATGAGAAGGAGTGGTCCCTCCAGAGACCTCCTGGTCACTCCACCCCCGCCCTGAGAGACTCTGACAGACAGAACGTCTAGTTAGGAGTACTCCCAGTTTTTTTAATGTGGGTAGGTGCTAGGGCTGTACGGTATGGACTAAAATGTACATCACGGTAGGGCTGGGCGATAACGATTATTAATCGCGATAAATCTCACGTCGATTACGGCGATAAGCATTAGACATAAATGCTCGATATGAAAAAAAGGTTTGTTTTTTTTTTGTTTTTTTTTAAACAACATTTCTGATGTGGATTTACCTGACAGCCAATGCGGCAGAAATAAACAAAATAGTCAGATCGCAGTTTTGCGGTTAATGCCTAAGTACACGCCCATTACCTGGTGCACACACACACACACACACACACACACACACACACACACACACACACACACACACACACACACACACACACACACACACACACACACACACACACACACACACACACACACACACACACACACACACACACACACACACACACACACACACACACACAGCCTATCAACAACAATGAAAATAAGAGAAAAGAAAAAAAATATATATATTTTTTTTTTATATTATATATCGTGATTAAAGGGACTCTTACCTTTGTTGCATTTTTACACTTTTTTTGGATAAGATTAAATTGGTATTAATAAGGTAATAACACTCTAAAATGCAAGACAGACCCACCAGGAGTAAAAACAAACAATTATTTCACCCTCATAATATTTAGTGAAAACTTCAACCAATAAGATTCTTCGGACCGAAGGATCTTATTGGCCGACAGACCTGTCTGTTTGCTAGATGGACATGCAGGTTTTTCGCGGTTTTCCGTCTGCTTCTTGTGGCGCATTCGGGCCCGCGTCATCAAGGCGCGTCCTCAAATAGAGGGTTTGTTTTGATTCCACGGCAGTCAGTAGCGAGTAGCGGCTGATGATGGCGGACCAAAGTGGTACACCACGTACTGAAACAACCGCTCCCAGGGGGAAAAACAAAAGTTTAGCAGAGATGGTCACCCGAAAAAAAGAACTCGATACTGCAAGAGGAAAACGTCGAGTAAACATCGGCTCTGCTTTTGAGCAATGGAGGGAACTGATGAAGCTGCAGCCAGAGCTAAAATCGGATGAAATGGTCGCGGAGTTTCTGCTGGAAAGGTACTTTTACTTTGCATAACATAACCAAAAACATCATATAACCTTACGATTGACTATTTGTTGCAGACACTTACCGGAATCACGTTTAGCATAATGCTAACGGACCTACCGTTAGCTCCAGCTACTTAAGCAGTTTGCTCGGGAAATAAAGAAATATTCTCCACTTATAGTCTTCCTCACCGTTTTACACAGTACTAGTGTGCTTTAAATTGTTTTGGCTCATTCACACACACATTCATACACCGAAGGCAGCAGTTAGCAGGGTGCTAACTGTCCATGTGTGTGTAAATCATAGGTGTAAGTCATATCATATCTGTGTTTGTCGCTGTTTCCATGTTCAGTACAAGGTACAGTTTATCATATTTTAACTTTCTGCTGGTACAACCCGCCCACTCACGTTAATATTTGTGTGTGCACTGCATGTGCATGTTTGTGTTTTAGTTACGGAAAAACAACGTCGACGCCAGTAAAACATGGTTTCAAGAGGCCTCCTCCGCCACCATTGTCCACCATTGCCGAATCTTTTTCAGAACGGTAAGCCTTGTTTGTTAATGTTATCGTTTGCCCATCAACGTGGATCACACATGCGTTGTGTTTTGCGATGGCATGAACAAGTACATTGTTAAAAGTGATACGTTATTGGTGTGAAATCAAACCTAGAGCTGATGCTATACCGTTTCCCTACCCCATCAGAACATGAGAAATGTAACTGATGTTTCCAGAACACTATAAGTCGTCTCTACTCATGTGCTGTGTGGCAGCAACTTATCTAATGTTGTGAAAAATGCCCATTATTTATTTCATGTATACATCTGTAGAGAGGAGGATTTCTCTGTTCATGGAGTGGAGGGTTTGGACAGCTACTCGGCTGAGACCTCACTTCTCACAATACAAGCAAGGTACAGTGGTACCTAGGTTTTACTTGTCAAATGTTTAACAATAACATATTTTTAAAGTGAAGAGTCCTTTTATTCACTCATCCAAATGTATAATTATGTAATACTGACTTTCTTTCTGATTTCCTAAATGCAGTGTTACATCAGCAGATGAAAGATTGGGTGACATCAATGAGGACGCATTTAATGATATAACAAACTCTATGTAAGTGTTTTCAAGGACATAAGATGAGACTTTTCATGATATTTTATGGGTTATTATTTCTGTAAATTCTGTGTATGTAACATAATGTAACTAGCTGGGGTTGTCTGTCATCAGCATTGACCACGATGAGGACGAATACGATCCTTCTTGGCATCCAGACATGGAGGCGCAATCAGATTTGCTGTTGGAAGAGGAGGACACTGTAGAGGAAGACTCTGACTGCAATGACAGCGACGACCCAGATTACGTGCCACTTTTTCGTGTGTGGTATGGTTATTATCAATCTTCATAACCAACCTGTTTTGACATTTTTTTACCTGATTTTATATTTCGCTTATGATTATTAGTATTAATAATAATTTGAAACACTATAGAAATATTCGTTCATTTTTACAGCAAAGGCAGATCTCTGAATACTGGGTTCATCCTTGAAGAATGTCCATCAGTCACCATGGAAGACACTGTGCATGACACGGGAGACGACACAGATCAAGATGATCATGAAGAAGATCTCTCTGTGCTGGAGCAAGAGCAAGAGACACAACATCTTCCCCAAAAAAAGCAAAGAAGGCAACCAAATAGATCAGAGATAACTGTTGAGGTGGAAGAGGATATAATTGGCAAACCGGCTTCTATTGCTTACCATGACTGTCTGAGGCAGCTTTGTGAGTTTGTTGCTTTGCCAATAGATTCTTGTAATGGGAAGGACCCCATCACCCAAAAACAATGTCAGGCAAAAGGACCTTTTGAGATTAACATCAAGTCAAGGGTCACAGCTGCCGTCATTGAATGGGTAAGTCATGTTTTGGTAGCACATGTAATTTCGTTTTTAATACAAAATATTATCATTGTTTTATATGACTTCACTTATTACATTTTTTCCATGTGTTTTCTCCTGCCCCTTTTTCAGCTGTGTCCTCAAGGTCATATCGTGTGGCGGTGGTCTTCCCAACCAACTTTAAAATTTGGCAGTCAGTTAGGAGACTTTCTAATGGCCACCAACATTTTGCTCACAGGCAACAACTACACAAAGGTGAAAATGCTTTTCAACTTCATGAATATGGGGATGATCAATGAGATACTTTGCGGGCATCCAAGACAACTACTGTGTGGACACTATAAAGGCGTTCTGGAATGCGAGAAGAGCCAAAGTGATTGCCAATGTGAAGACATTAGGACCAACTGTTGCTCTCGGTTAGTTTCACCGACACACACACATACATCAACACACCCATAGTAAACTAAGAACATAAACAATTATGCAAGACGCATCCACATTTTCATGCATGTTCTGGCACCACAAACTTATTTATCATCATATTCTGTTTTGTCGTCTGTATTTTAAGGAGATGGAAGGATGGACAGTCCAGGATTCTGCGCCCAGTACTGTACGTACACTGCCATGGACAATGCCACAAGACAAATAATCAACGTGGTGAATGTGGACAAGCGTGAGACTTCGCGGAAATCGACCAACATGGAGAAGGTGGCCTTTATAGAGACATTAGACACGCTGAAGCAAGATCTTGATGTCATTGAGTTCTGCACTGATGCACACAGCCAAATATCGGCCCTATTCAGTAAGTGCTTCTGTAGATGCATCTAATTGGGTTTGGAAAAACAATGTATGATTTTAAGAATTATTGGAAGAAAAACAATAACAACAAAACAGTTGGCAATTATACTGAGATATTATACTGTGTATTTTTGTATTCATTATTTTCCAGACAAAAACAAAGGGCTGTACAAGGACAGTGGCGTCAAGCACACGCTGGATATGTGGCACGGAGCCAAGAATCTTGGCAAAAAAATCCATGCTGTAAGTTACTGCTATGTAAAGATGGATTACTGTATTTGTTTTCAAAAAATATTTTAGAAATGTCATATATTTGTTAGTTATCATTCTGAAGCAGAATCATTCTCTTTTTTTCAATTTAGGCCGGCCTCCAAAAAGGCTGTTCACTATTACTTGTCTGGAAGAAGGATATCTGCAACCACTTTTGGTACTGCTGCAAGGCAGCAAATACAGTGGAGGATTTCTGGGTATGTTTTTCACTGTAATTTCTATAAGTAAGTGTATTGTCAATGTATTGAAATTATACATTATAACAATTTTTTTTTCATATTCATCTGAATTGCCTATTCAGGACATGTGGACAGGATTGCTACACCATGTCACCGGAGAACACCAGTGGGGACTTGGCGGCTGTTACCATGGCCCATTGGAGGAAAATGGCAACAAGGAGCTTATTCCAAAGGGAAGCACTGCACACCGCAAAATCACAGAACTGATCATGGATGAGAGGTGGTCAAAGACGATTCCAAAGTACTTGACCTTTAGGTAATGAGTCAGCCTTCAATATAATAAGCTTTTGTTTAGATGTGTTGTACTAGTAACATTTATTATTGTACAGTACATACATAATGGCCTTCTACAGAATGACAAGAAATGCAGCTCTTGTGTACTTTGGGATAATAGATTGAAACTACATTACTATTTAGTAATAATTGTTTTTGCTGAAGTTATGTAACCAATCATATCTTTAATTTTTCCTCCCTCTCTGATGCCAGATCCACTGGTGCCCTGGAGTGTTTCCATGCACACCTTCTGATGTACGCATCAAAACGAATCGCCTTCGTACCACCTGTGTATGCGGCCCGAACACTTTTAGCTGCCCTCGACTACAATGAACACTGCAGCCGACCCTACTATGTGAAGGCAGATGGCAAATACAGGTATGTTGATGTTTAAAACACAAAAAATCATAATTCTGACTCCCCCGTGAACAGATAATTAGTAGATTTGGTGTGTAATTGGGTGCTGGTCAAAAAAATCATAGCAAAGCAAAAACCTTTACAGCAGTCACTTATAAGTGTAATTTGCAATAAATAAGATTGCACAGCTGTGCAATTGCATTTGTGGAAGGTATAACCCCTAGTAGTGTGTGTTGTCAGATTTTTAGCTTGACCACATTATAGGGGCCCACCAACCTACTGGTCATGCCGAAGTACTGTGTCTGTGCTGCACTCTAAAAAGTCGGTTGACCGCTGACAGGGCCTACCACCTCATGTCATAATGACATTTTTTTCCCCACTGGGCGTGACATGGTTGTGGAGGGTACAACGACAATGAGGTCAAGTCTGAAGTCTGTTTGAACATTTATTTGAGGAATTCAAAATACACCCTTTATATACTATATTGTTCTTTGATAGTCTATCTTTTGTTTATTCTCCTTATAAAGTGAAACACATCTCATATCAACTTACCACATTTTTATTTGTTGGTAACTGTACTTTTTGTGTCCTGTCAGCTACCACAAAATGTACAACAAAAAAAGCGGTGGCTTCTGTCTGTACATAAAGAAGGTCAAGAAGAGTTATGAGTACATAAAAGACCTCCAGTGTGCCATCCTACGCTGCAAGTTGGACCAGTTGGCGGCAGGGAGGGGCATGCCTCGGAAAAGAGCGATGAGACCAGATGACCCCCGACGACTTGGGACTCTCAGTGGTGTCCCTGCACCATCAACGGAACAAATTTTGGAGACTCAACGCAGCAGAGGTCGTGGTGAGTTGACATGTGATTGTGACACCTACTGTTTTTTTTAATAACATCTCTCATTGGAGAAGGAGCATAACTTCTCCTTATATGTTACCTGTTAGATTGTCCATAAACGCATAATCGATGGAAGATAAAGTTAAATCTTTTTATCTGGCTAGTAATACCTAACTTTGCAATTTTGTCCAATGTTACATTTTGATTTTTATTACTCTCTGTCAAGGTGAACCACTCCCGCAAAAGTAGAAGACGATCTGCACCAACCAGGGCTTGTCCTGGCATCAAACCTGCCGTCTTGTCTGAAAGGACAACCAGAGAACTCCGGATATAAAGCAATATTTTGAAAATGTAGACTTATGTCATTGGTTTCCATAATGTAAGATGTGTGTTTTTGGGATCACTGAATTCCCTCAGTAAGATTTTTAAACATTAAAACTTTTTTTCATAAAATCAAATTGATTCTGAAGTTCATACAGAATATGTGGAGAAATTAAACTAAGGCATTCTGTAAGCATTCAGTTGAAATTCAAAGAATACACTTCCTATATATACACTAACTAGAATACACTAACTTATAATATTAAAGACTTTCTGCACATCAGATGTAATGGTGGGAACGAAGCGCAGGAGCAGCAATAAGTCGTGTGATTTTCTGCATAGTGTAACCAAAGCATAAGAAAAACATATGATGTAAGGAAATGGCAGTTCGACATTTTTAAACTGAATTGACTTGAAAATTGACTATAATTGGAATTTCACAGATGTAAATCAACACAACAGAGTAAATATGTATTTTTAATTTAGAAACATGGGTCACTAACTATGGCCAAAATATACAGTAATAAGACAGTACCATGTACATAATTCACAGGGCAGGGTACACTGGGCTGGAGTCTATTCCTCATCCATACCATTTCGGCTAGGGATAAAACCTTTGTAGATCCCATTGGGGTCTGGGTATGTTTCCCGTATTCTCCAAACACAGCAACTTGGTATGACAACTCTGTGGCCTTGTCCAAGTTGACCATACTGCCAAATTATATACTGTCTATATGCAGAAAAGCGGAACTGCCTGTGGCTTTCCCCCGGTGTTTGTGCATCATCTAATGCTCGGGAGTCATTCCAGATGCGTCTAGCCATGCGGAGGACCCCCGGCTGCAAGATGAAGGCATCCATGTGAGGCAGGACAGAGATGCAATTTTCCAGCGTTTGTCGGCAGCACACCTTCTCAATGTCTCTAATCATCTGCCTGCATCTGCCACAGACACACCACTCTGGTTGCCCGGGTGTTCGAATAATTTGGGAATCATCCTGAACCTGTGAGTGTGCCATCAGGTCAAACAGCATGCTTGGGTCCCTTTCCAGGCAGGTCAGAAGCAGCTCATGAGACTGTGTGATGTCTAGAGCTTGAATTCTAGCCTGAAATAGTAGATATTTTCATGTCAATAGATGTTGCAGAGGTCATAATTTTTAAAACAAATAGAAATATTGGCTGCTGGACATCTAATCCAAAGACGATAATAATAAGAAAATACTAATATGGTGCTGCTTTACCTGCTCAGCGGCAATCCTCTCCTGCTGAAATTGCTGAACTCTTAGTAGATCATCATGAGTAAGAACAGCAGGTCCACGTCCCCGGCGACCTCTTGCTCTTCTTGCTCTGCTAGGAACATCTCTGCTGGTTCCTGGTCTCTCCTCATCACAGTCCTCTCCACCCTGTGTCACACCACGGCCCCCCCTGCCTCTGCCTCGGCTGCCTCTAGAAGGGCCTGTTCTTTTTCTGGCTCCTCTGCTCGTTTCCTCTGCCTCCACAACTTGTTGGCCTGATGTGTTTGGTTTTTTTTTGTGTTGTGGAAAACCACGGCCCCTGCCTTTCATTCCCCTGCCATGGTTTCCTCTGCCTCCACTTTCAGTCCTTGCTTTCTTCCTTGAGGTGTCTTCGCCTGGAGAATCGTCATCATCATCGTCATCAATATCAATATCATCTTCCTCTGTGTAAACTTCAATGTTGTAGTCAGGATCTACTACACTGTCGTCCTAGAAGCACCAACATGTAAAAACAAAGACAGAACATGTTTTACTTTATAACAATATCAGGGTGAAGAGAGACATAGGAACACTTTCTGAAAATACATGTTTTGCATATTTTAATTTTACTATAAATCATATCTCTGTGAAATTATTGTAGTGAGATTCGTGATATTCAGACAACATAAGCTGTGTCGAGTCTGATGATGGGGGGTGGGGGGAGGGGGAGACAGTCTGAAGTCAATAGGCTGGTTGTAGGTGTGAATCCACATAGTAGGCTACGTGAAGAGGGGAGATTTCTAAAATGCAGACAATGTTAGAAACAGCAGCAGTTTGCAATGTTACAATGTTTCCAATTGCATATATAAGCATTCTATCATTTGAGATCATATTGCAATATTTCCCATTACAGTATGCTGATGAAGCTAACATTCAAGATCGAAAGCATAGCAAAATGTGTTTCCATTATCTCTGCCAACCTTTCTACATAATTAGGGCAGTGTGTTATTACTCTTGCTGTGGAGAACTCCCCAGGGTCCCACAATGTCTATTTATTATAAAGTTCGAGCTTTCGACATTGAAGAATACTTTTTTGAACAGAGTGATAAAGTTAACCACCGCTGGCCGTTAGCAGACAAAACCGTAACCGACGTTACACTGAAAACAAAACAGCTGAGACTGCTTATTATAAGGCCGCTATAATGTTAGATAACGTTAGCCGTACAGTGTTTGCAAGAAAATACGACGAATTCTACAAAAAAATGTATGACAACTAAAAGAATAAAGCAAATAAATGGTGCAAATAACCATTGAACTGAATATATATGTGTATGTAAATGTATATAACTTACCGGTGCTTCTGAATCCGATTCCATTGCTTCGGTAAACAAAAACTCACGTGCGTGCGCGGAGGCAGTAGGTTGTAAGTCTGCTTGTGTAAATAAAGTTTCTTAAATAAAAGACCGCGGATGGGAACGAGGGGGTGGGGCATTGGAGGAAGGCGGGATGATTTGAATGTGCTGTAATTCTCAAATGCAACAAAGGTAGGAGTCCCTTTAAAAGAAAAAAAGTTTTATTACATGCAGTTTAAAACAAAAAAAAATACCCTCTCCACAAGATAAAAGAAAAAAGAAAAAACATTAAAAACAAAAACACAAATCAAATAATAGCATTCACCGTAAGCTTTGCTAGTGTGTCATTCATCACAGCCATCTCGGTACACATTGCCCGATAGGCATTGACGTTAGCTTCGCTAGCAGATTCCATTAACCAGAATTTTCGAGCGGTTTTAGAAGCTCTTAACCCCTCTTGCGCATTAATTCTCTCTATGCCCTGCGTGTTGACACGCACAGCTGCCTCGGCATCCAAATGCTTACGCTGAAGGGCCACGATAGCACGTCCATTACTGGTCTCAGTGTTTGGGGATTCAGCAGTCATACGATCACGCGCATTTTCGGCCCTGATAGCGATGAAGGACTGCTTCGTCTGCTCTTCGAGAGCCTGATATCTACTGTCACCACGTTTACCAGCCTCCACTCCCAGTTTACTCTGACGAGCAATGGCTAAGGAGTTTACATCCACCGTCGCAGTTAACACGGCTAATTTATCAGCAAATTCTTTACGCCAGTTAGCATCTCGCACCCCTGCATGGTATTCACCAACAGCAATTGCGGGACCGGCTGGTAGCCGCGGCACCGCTACCTCATGAGCGATGGGACTCACGATACACGGAGGGTCGCGGATAGGGTCTTGAATGGTGTGTAGGGATCCAGATGCAGGACCTGCAGGCTGGTGGTGTTGTACAGGCTCTGCACTGGTGGTAGCCTCTACGGATGTAGCTGGAGAGTCGATCCACAGAGCTGGAGTGAAGTCGATATGATCCAACAGCGATGAATTCCAGGACGAGTCCAGGACGTCGCCAAGACCAGCCAAATCATTGGCGGTCAGCCCTGCTAGTGGCGCACACTGGGGATCTCCATGGACTATTTGTAATAGAAAAAAGAAAAGAAATCAGTATCAATCCCATCATGATCATTACACTCTATAGAATATACACATACTTTTTTTTTTTCATTTAATTTCCTACCGTGTTGTATAGTTCCATCCGGTTGCACTGTGACGGTCTCTGCAGGCGACGCCGACACATGCACATCCACTTCCCCGATCACTTGGTGTTTGGAATCAGACCATACAGCTCCATGTTGCACGATTTGCGGGTTTATAACGGCCTGAATAACCTGATTATAATTCTCCGGAGCTAGACCACCATGGGTGGCGTCCTTGCGGGCCTTTTTATAAGGAATTTGTAGCTGTTCTATGGCCTGCGGTGAGCAGGGTATAGCCCCGCCTATTCCCGCCGACCTTTTCAAATTCTTCTTGGATAGTCGACTTGGAGTTGGTCCGGGGGTTCGCTGATTGACTTTGGCCGCAATAGGTACTAAACGTGGATCAAAAACAAAATACAAAAGTATTCAGGGGTTAGTTTTGGTTGTTTCAGATGTTAAATTAATAGATATTTTATTTTGGTAATACACCTATAGATATACTAATGGCGGACGTATTAACAACTTACCAAAACTATCGCTTGTCAACGCATTAGTCTGATCGGCTAGAATTGGTCTTTGAATGTTGAGCCGAATATCATGCAAACCTGTTACACATTGGGAAAACACAAATTTAATAGTTGTTCTACATGAATATACCATAGCAACTAATAATAATAATAATAGAGAGAGTGTTATGGATCTATATATAACACACTACTATAAAAACAAACAAACATACTTCCACGTGGACCCTGCGGCTGTTTCACGCTCTCGCCGCCGGGACCGCGAATCGCTTTGAAGTAATCGCTGCTTCGGTCAGATATAAACAGCTGATTCACATAGACATAGTCATAATATAATCATAATAAACTCATATGAATACTTACAGTCAGTCGGCATAGTAGTACAGGACGGATCGATGTTTTTTTTTTCTTCCAGCTGCTACGACGCGTTTACTATCTTAGAATAGTGTGTCTAACGTCCGGGGTCAGAGGCCGTACTCTTCCGTATCAATGGGGCCCGTATATTTATGCATGATAGCACCCCCTCTGTAGACATTCGCACCTAGGCCCCCGACGTCATAGACTCCTGACCAATAGGTACTGATCACCCACATACTTGGGTACCGCAGGCCTACGCCCACTCATCGCATCATAGACAGACAATCTCCTAATGGTAAAATAAAGTTAAACCAAATACACTATATTAGATGAAAATTACTAAAATATCTTAATAGTATCATGATATCGCCTAATATATTGTCATGGTGGACCACAGGCCGTATCTTCACTATGTTAGTACTATGCCCCGTTGGTGAACCCTCCTTTTAATCCTAATATAGATATACCTATAAATATTTATATATATATATATATATATATATATATCTATATCATATCCCATATACGGATATGTTATCGATACCCCCAGTACTATATATAAATATATCTGCCGGTTTCATAAAATAGTAGGGTAGATTAAAAAACGCCTTAATACGCCGCGCGCACGCACACACACACACACACACACACACACACACACACACACACACACACACACACACACACACACACACACACACACACACACACACACACACACACACACACACCCTCCAAATCACTCTGCATAGTACCAGGGAGCCATCAAACAGCACGTGTCTTCCATAGACAGCTCCCCCATAATCAACATGGAGCCGGGGGGTGCCCGTCAGACATATGTGTAACAATAGAGGTGTTGCTTCTCCACAGACATTAAGGCATCGAATTATACACCCCACCGTTTCCATTGGCATTGAATTACACTTTTATCCTACACTACTTACAAACACATTTGTTATAAGAATTGTACCATATAATGATGCTGCTGTCCACATATTGTTAATAGAATCATAGCCCATGAAACATCTGTTGACACACACACACACACACACACATACACATACACATACACACACACACACACACACACACACACATACACATACACACACACACACACACACGAGACACACACACACACACACACACACATACACACGAGACATCAAACAGCACGTGACGATCTGCCTGTCGACAGTGCCCCATCTCACACTCTCTAGGGCCTTGACTGTATGCCCACTTCCTCCATCAATGGTCTCGCCCTGCAATCCGCATAGATGACTGGCTATCCTTCCAACAACACAGTGATCATTCTGCTAACATCCTGGCCGCTTTGACGACTGGCTGCCCTGCCTACAACACGGTGATCTTCCTGTTAACACACCTACAGCCCAGCCGATTCGACTTCGCATATCCCTAGCACACCCCCACACACACACACACACACACACACACACACACACACACACACACACACACACACACACACACACACACACACACACACACACACATACACTAATCACACCTCTGTCTATACAGATCCCGCACCCCAGCGACCCCTGCAGGTTCACCACTGGCATTACACGGATCAGCCCTACACGAAGGGGTTTATGCTTTATGACCCATCATAAAACATAAACAGGAAGTGGTACCTGTGAATAGGGATCCCCCTTCACCCCCACCCCCTCCCCAACCGGAAGTGAGTTCAGATAGGAATGCCCCCAAACAGTACGTATGATCAACTACTCGTGGGTACTGCCTGGCCACCTTGCCACAAGGTCAGTAACCCTTAGTGTTGCATCACAGATCACCTGAGTGTTAATGGAGTGGAAGTTCTTTCTATTGACAAAGCCATCCTCCTCATCACTTGGTGCCTATGAAATGAATATAAGTTAGTTAGCACATTAATCCCCACGTAACACACACACATATATATATATATGTATATATCTGTATATATATATATATATATATATACATATATATACACACATATTTATATATATATATATATATATATATATATTCAAGTCAATATTTTTATAAACAACATATAACAAAGCATAATGGATCCAAAATAACAAGAATACAAGAATAGGATATTTGTACATTATCATACTTTGATTGCAATATGTGTCCCATCAACTGCCCCCAGCACGTTTGGAAATCCAGCTATTTCAAAGAATTTCTGTTTGGTTTGAATGCATTCTGCGTCTGTTGCTGGAAACTTGATGAACTGCCGTGCTCTTCTACAGAGTGCATTTGTAACATCTCTGACGACTCGGCTAACGGATGATTGGCTCACACCCAGGGTGCCCCCCACCACCATTTGAAAAGACCCAGAGGCAAAAAATCTCAGGGCAGCCATAATTTGCGTTACAACCGGAAGGGGTGACGATCGCCTTGTTTTCCTTTTCAGGTCATTTGATAGCATATCTGCCAAATAAATAATTGCAGGCCTAGGGAGCCTATATTGTCAAATCAACATGTGATCAGGGAGTATGAGCGGATCCATTCTGTCTCTCAATGGCCTTGGTGGATTTTCCTCCCTAACTGCCACCCAAAGAACTTCCATCTAAAAAAAAAAGAGTAATATGTTTTCAGTGACTTGGCCTACTGAAATTATCTAATAATCTAAATAAATACAACTGCCTTCTTGATATACTTAAGAGAACATTCAAGTATAATCAAACATCCTTGATAACTATTACTTCTCAACACTGTCTGGTATTATCAATAGTAACTGACAGAGTTTAGGCCCATTTATTTTAATATTGTCAAAATAGGCTTTTTTGATATATTAAAACTAGTATGACAAGCTTAAATTCACAACATTGTTTAACATATAGTCTTGGTTTAAGCAATATATTAATGAATTAATATAAATGTCACATAGATATGTTTAAAGAAAGACTTACCTTTTCACTTCAGCATGTTTAAGACTGGTGAAGGGTTATCTTAAAGTTGTGAAGAAATTTGAGAAGAAATTCAAGAACTTTGTCTTCAAGAATCTCATTTGTTCTTAAGTACTTTCTTAGGAAAAAACGTAGGAACTTAGGAAAAAAGTTAAGAAGAAAGTTGAGAAAAAAGTTAAGAAAAAACTAAGAAACTCTTCAAGAATATCAAATCTTCTTAAATTTTGTCTTAAGAACATAGTTAAGAGAAAAGTGCTACTTAAGAACTTTTTTCTTCCTAAGAATGCTTTGTGAATCCGGCCCCAGGTGTTACTTTCACCGTTGCTGTGAAAAAAAAAAAAGAGCTGTACAAACCCAGCTCACTGGGAATTCAGAAACTGAAATGCCATAACAAAGTTTATTGGTGTTTTCATTGCTCCTTTTTTTTTTTTTTTTAATTCCCCGTAACTACTAACCGTACCGTAGCGTACCGTAGCGTGACTTAAAAACCGAGGTACGTACCGAACCGTGACTTTTGTGTACCGTTACACCCCTACCTACTTCCTATTTGTGCAAACCCATCAGATACCTTTGAAAAAAACAAAAGTGCAAAGATGCTTTGTCTGAAATGAGTTCCCTTACCGTTTAATTTGGAGCAAGTGAAAAAATCACAGGCTTGTGTTATCTGTAGGGTCTCCGTTGTTGTCAACTGCTTCTCGGAGAGCTGGATGGAGAGGGTTTGCAGCGTCTGTATTCCAATTGGTTGTCAGGGTTTTTGCATTGGAAATGCATCAGTGAACAAATCGCCTGCTTGTGCCATCCGAAAGGTCTTCGTTGTCAACTTCTTGTTGGAGAGCTGGATGTAGAGGTTTTGCGACGTCTGTATTCAGATTAGGGCTGCACGATATGGGCAAAATATGATATCCCGATATTTTTTGGCTGACTGGCGATATACGATATATATCTCAATATTTTCTATAGAGTGGGATAGATGGCTTTGTCGCATTGTCCTGCGTACTACGGTGAGGGTTTCAGTGCGCCCTAACTTTAATCCCCCGCCCCCTCCCTTCTTCGTTCCATTTGGGAACATGTTTGGTTTAATTTCGCTTGTTTCGTATATTTTAATTAATTAAGGGCGCCTCCAGAGGGCACCCCCAACACATTGGATCGGCCCTCCGCTTTTGGGCCGCATTATCATCTAGAACGTGTATTAACTTTTGATAGTCTAACGTGGTCCATTATCCCTTACTTGTTGCAAGACACAGTAGTCTACACATACATCTATACATAAGGTTTCTGAGAACAGCAGGACAAGTTGGCACATCAACATTCACAAACGGAAGGCTTGCGCTACTCCATCTAGGCACTTTGAGTTGTAGCCTCATACCATAATTGAATGCCGCTTCTTTTGTAGCAAGAAGCAGCAAGTGTTATTTTCACAGAAGATGAACACATACCAAATTTTCTGATAAGCATATTAACTTGTGCATACATCATACGATACTGCCTGCAAATTTCACGGTCATTAGACTGGTCGTCAGTTATGTAATGTTATACGTTTTTAGCCTCATTACATATGTTAAGGACTGTGCCAGGAAAGGAGAAATCAGTAGTTATCAGTTTCTTATCTGCCTTACTTCATGAGCATCAGCTGTATGTGGCCTTAGTGCCTAGATTTAATATGACAACCGCCACTGTTGTTTGGACAGGCGGGTAGACGTAAACTGGCAGATAAATCTAAGTGTTATGATTTCTCTCATTCATTTCTTATGTTTGCATTTGTGTCTTGCAGAAGATGAAGGAGAATGCGTGCAGTGGGCTGAATGGAGAATTCGTGAATCAAAGGCAACACCATCAAATGCATTATGAAATTAAGCACTATCAGGTTGTCAAGGCTGTAGCTCAGCGGGTACATGTTCCTGGATACCTGATTTTTTTTTTGAAAACTATTTATATATGTAATCTGAATGCACTCTCCAAGAAATGCTGCAGTTCTTTGTGCCACAAGAGGCCAATAAGCTCTACTACAAGAAGTTGAGGCAGAAGATGAAGATTATTACAAATTATCCAAGTCAGTTCCGACCAAGTAATTTGATTGGACAAGAGGCATTCCAGTGCTGAGTATAACAGCACTGGGTCTTTTAACTATACACGTATCGCTCCGCTTTACGGGTGTTCTCATAACCGTTAATGTTATTAACAATCTTTTTGTAGCTTAGATTGCAGCTAACTTTGCACAGCAAATATGAACATGTTTCCAGGAATAACATTGGAGTTGAATAGGCTCTGTGCACTAGAACCCGGAAGTCAACTGACGGTGTCGGCATTCTAGTTTCCGGTCTACTTACTGACCCAGTCCATAGCGTGAACATGTCTGGCTTTTCTAGATGTCTCCAAGACCTACCGACAATAAATGTTAACGATGTTCACCGCATTGTTGGTGCTAGTTCCCTTGCCCCTACAAGCAAGCGGGAAAAAGGATTTAAGCTCTATATTTCGAGTTATTTGCGTAACTTTGAGGGCAGGTGACAGACTACCGGCTTTTTAGTGAACATTTGTTAGCGACAACATTTTTTTCTGTATTTAAAACACTTAACTGTCCGTTGTTGTACTAACTGTACCAACTTGTGTCCATTTTTTAGTGTCTAGCAAAGATAAGGGAACATCGGAGGTGATTATGAGAGCATTGTGCCACAGGTCCATGAAGAAATCAGAGAAGCCTCACAGCTTGAGTGTATGTTAAAGCTAGCGATAAACCAACCGTTATAAACAAACCGTTATACGCCTGTTTCTTTTATAACAGTGTCCGTGGGGGGATTTAGCTGAGGTCATATGTTTAATCAAATAATCAATACAAACATGTATAATTAAAAAAACAGCACAAATGTACACACAAGCGCACTTTCCTCGTCAGCCACCACAACACGCAGAAAGCTCCAGCCGAGAGCGCCCACCACGGCCCCAACACAGTGCAGGCACGCGAGCCGCACACAGACAAAAACACACCAGCTTCACATTGCCTCAAACTCCACAAATGTCTCTTTTTGTATAGCACCGTAGTGCTCACGGTCAACACACACTGTACTAGTAGCACTGTACTCATGGTCTAAGACCATCGGAACGGGTAGCTCAGGCTCTTCGGGGTCGGAGCAAGGCTCGGGACTCGCCGGTCTCTCTCTTCGCTCCCACACACCAGCCCGTGTTACCGGCTGGAAGCTGAGCACAACGGTACACAGCAGTGTTGATTTGATCCGCCTTCATTCCGTTGAAGCTTGTGAAGTCTTCTAACATTAAATTTCCGTTGTTTGGTTGGGTGTTCCATCTTTTTACTATTTATAGTTGCCGTGGTAACATACTAGTTTCCGGTCGGGAAGTAGACCGGAAACTAGTATGCCGACACCCGGCGACACCGGAAGTTCGCTTCTAGAGTTGTGCACAGAGCCTATTAAGAATGGTCGCCAGAAGAGGACCAAGGGAACCTAATGTAATGCTAATGTGTTTGTGTTGCTTGGCAACAGTTCAGTCCAGTTGCGGATCTATTTGTGTTGGCGGAGCCAAATAAATCATTAATGAACCAAAGAAATCTGATCATAATATGTTGTTAATTATTATTGTTAACTAATGATTGGTGCTTGTAGAACTGTTGGATAAAAGCAATATCACTCAGGAGTGAGTGCTGTTGTACTACGGCTGGGATTCGGTCGTAGGTATGAGGCCGTTGGCCGAGTACCGAAGAGAATCACAGCCGTGCTGATATTCAGTACAACTGCACTCCCTCTCGTGTGATATTGCTTAATTATTCTGTTCCAAAATTCCATAAAAAGTCTGATTACTAAGAAATATAGATGTATAGTTACTTTTGTCAGTTTCAAGTTTTTGTTTTAACACGGGGGTACCAACAATGTGTATGATGTATGACTACCTGAAAGCATTTGTCGATGATCTCACCCAGCTGCTGAGAGAACCTTCAGAGGTAAACCTCTAAGGTGTGCTCCTTTATAAGCGATGCTCCAGCATGTGCTTTTCTCCAAAACAGTGTGCTATCCTCTGGTTCAGTCTTTATCATCTACAGTTGATTTAGGTACAAAAAAAGCCCATTTCACATATCCCATCGATTAAATGCACCTCTGCTGTTTGGGTGTAAATTTTGCCATCACTATTTCTTGTTACGGAGATGAGGACAACTACTTGCCTCTTTCATGCATCTCCTTTGTCCACATCTATGTTTGGGGAATGTAATTTGAAGCCATTCCGTAAGTGTTTGCTATGCCTCATTGTTTATTTTACTGCCTACTACATTGGCACACTTGGGATTTTATTTTTATTTTATTCAATTTCTTCCCTTCTACAATGCGGCAGCATAATCATTACTACAGATTTTTTTCCCCCACTTTATTCTGTTTTTTGGGCATTTCCTACCAGTGCAAAGATGTTTAAATTAGTCACTGAAAGCAGTGTTCTGAAATGATATCAAAAATAGTTGTGGCCTGTATATGTAAGCATGGCCTTCACATATTTTTTGTATAGCTGTACATGTCTTTAAAGATATTGATGCGGATGTTTCCACATTTACATTTCTCAGTGCAAATGGGTTTTTGAATAAGTTTCTGAAAGTAGTGCTTTGAGATGTTTGAGATAACAAACATTTAATGTGTTGGAAATATTTTTGGTTGCTGTGTCATAATTCAGCTTAATATTTAATACATAGTTTATCATGGCATATTAACGAGAAAATGTCAAACTGGCACTGAATGTTGAAAAGGTTGCTGACCCCTGGTTACTGTATTCCCTCTCCCGCTCCATTACATGTATGTTCGTTTATTTCAAGTTAACTTGTTTTTCTGTGTTATTACAACCTTGCAACACATTTCCATTAATGTAGTTTGTTTATTCCAAAGAACTATTATTATTATTTCAAAGAATAGGGGCGTGGAAATCAATGAGGTAAGTGGGCTTTGGGGCTTATCTTATGACTAACTTTGGATCTGAACTAATGTGAATCGTGAGTAGATCTCATGGTGTTTACATCGCTTTACTAGGATTTCTAAATTGCAGCTTCTGTGTTTTAACCCCTTTCAAATGCTACTGTTGTAATGGGGTTTTCTTAACCAGTGATCTTTATTGCATTTGTGAAAGCTGTTTGTGTGAGCTTGCTAAAAGTATATAGGCCAGTTTTCCTGCCAGAAATAGTTGTAGCTGCAACATTCAATGGCCATACCTGCAGATTATCTACAAGGATAAGCATTAATTGATCTCATTACAAAATGACAATCGAACCATCAGGAAAATTGCTAATATTCGTTACAACCTCAATTCAACGCCATTTCGAAGTGAGGTAAATTACGTTGAAAATTAGCGCGAAAATCATCATTGAAACAACATAGTATTTTCGACATTCTCCGACCGTTGAGATAACGACTATCCACCAGGTTGATTCAACGGTGAATTTTAGTCGTCTGACGGAAACCGACTATTTTAACCAACAATCAACCCGTTTTCGACGCCCCATTGCTGTCTGGGTGAGTGAGTGAGTGTGTGTGTGTGTGTGTGTGTGTAACCCTCTAGGGCAGTAGAGTAATCAGATATGGACGAGTGACTAGGTTTGTATGGAGGGTAATAATAAAGTGCCAACACAATGATTAACTGCAGCCATAGGTTACTTTTAATTTGACTATTCAACATTGTAAGAAAAAATAAAATAGATTCTCAGTGCAATCAAGAATAATCAACAATTTTCACAGTTTAGACCATAACATTAGGTAAGAAACAACTCTCTTTAAACACCATTAAATGTCAAACAAATGTCCATAAGAACGAATAAAAATAAGAAAATAAATTCCTTGGAAATGTTTAGTTTTCTTTAAGTTCAGTCTTTGTTTCCTTTAGTTTCCTTGGCTCGGTCACTTCAGCATGCATTTATACAAAGAGTAAAGTCAAGTCAGAGTCAGAAGTCAAAAAGTCAAGGGGTCGTGTGTGGCGCCTCAGAGCGCTTTCACCGTATATCAAGTTTTTAGTTTAATTTATTCATGCTAAGGTGCCAAGTTCATCAAATGATGAAGGTAAAGGAAGAACGCTCTCTTCCTCGCCACATCTCGGTCCACTCCTTTGGGTAAGGAGGTATGTTCACTAGCTCGCCACCCCTTCGTCGAGGGGAATTCCATCCAGATTCTCCAGAGTTTCCAAGGGTTCAAAAAACCTAGCCTACATGAAAACAGGCTATTAGTACACGGGTCTGGAAATAACACTCTTCATGGCCATATTGGATATCATCAATCCTCAACATACTGTTGAAAGGTGGCTTGAAAGGACTGATAACTCAGTGTCTCTGTAACAGTTAGTATCTTTGCCTCACTCGTTGTCTCTCTCTGTCTGTCTCTCTCTCGCTGTCCGTCTCTCTCACTCTCTTTTTCTCTCTCTCTCTCTCTCTCTCTCTCTCTCTCTCTCTGTCTCTCTTTTTCTCTCTCTCTCTCTCTCTCACTCCCTCTCTCCTGTTTAGCATGATAAACCATGAAATGAAGACAATTTTAAGATCTTCCATAGGGTTAGCTAAGGAGGATTTGGATTTGTTATCTTAAATGTATATTAAATACCAACTGATGGTAAATCACATGTTTTTTATGCTACAATATTTGCATATTTTCAGACATAAGGTCTTCAGGTCTATTATACCCTACTTTCTGTCATAATCCTAACAAGGAACCTGATTGAAAGAACAAGAGGTCTGTGGGATAATGTTGCATGTTGTAAATTACTTTAAACTGAATCTTGGTTCCAAGTGTTCTGTTGGGAACCAAACTGCAGCAGAACATGTTCAGTTATTAAAGATACGTTCACACCTGTTTATCATTTGTAATGTCTGCTTCTTCTATGATTTTAGTCCTTGTATTTATTGTGTACATGTAAGGGACTATTTTTCTGTTATATTTGTTAATGAAGAATAATTGCAATAAACAACTCAGTGGATCCAACTGAAGGTTCTCGTATGTTCAGCCGATGGTTCTTCCCCTTTCTTCAGTTTAACTCTTTCAAGCTGAGCAGATGTTTCTCCAGATCTTTCTGTTGGTTATCCTAGCAGCACACCTGGAATGTCCCTCCAGCCCCTTGGGTCCCAGCAGCTCTCTAAGGGGTCCTGCTCCCTGACCTGGGCCCAGTCTTCAGTCCCAGGTCCCTAAGGGGTCCTGCCCCCTAAAGTGGACCCAGACTTCAGTCCCAGCTCACTAAGGGGTCCTGCCCCCTGACCTGGACCCAGTCTTCAGTCCCAGCTCTCTAAGGGGTCCTGACCCGGGCCCAGTCTTCAGTCCCAGGTCTCTAAGGGGTCCTGCCCCCTGACGTGGGCCCAGTCTTCAGTCCCAGGTCTCTAAGGGGTCCTGCCCCCTGACCTGGGCCCAGTCTTCAGTCCCAGGTCTCTAAGGGGTCCTGCCCCCTGACGTGGGCCCAGTCTTCAGTCCCAGGTCTCTAAGGGGTCCTGCCCCCTGACCTGGGCCCAGTCTTCAGTCCCCCGCTGGCTCTCCCTCAACTCACTGGTTGTCATGGTCCGTCCCTGGTTTTCCCATTCCCCTGCCTGCCACCCTGATCCCTCCTAATTAACCCAACTCACTGGTTGTCATGGTCCGTCCCTGGTTTTCCCATTCCCCTGCCTGCCACCCTGATCCCTCCTAATTAACCCAACCACCTCCACCTGTGCTCCCCCTATATCAGTCCTCTCCTCCCAATCACCTCTGTCTGCCGATTACCCTCTGCCTGTCGACCCAGTCCCTGAATAAAGCCTTGTACCTATCCTGCGCTAGTCGTCTGTCTGTGCACTTGGGTTCTGCTTCACGCCCCCATTACACTGGTGGCTTGGGGTACAATAAGCTCCGACCTCTGGAGACATTTCCTCCAACGCGTCACAACACACAACAGTGGAGTCTCCATCACCTCTTCATCAGTGTGTGTAGGGAGGATATGACCACACACACAACAGTGGAGTCTCCATCACCTCTTCATCATTGTGTGGAGGGAGGATATTACCACACACACAACAGTGGAGTCTCCATCACCTCTTCATCAGTGTGTGGAGGGAGGATATGACCACACACACAACAGTGGAGTCTCCATCACCTCTTCATCATTGTGTGGAGGGAGGATATTACCACACACACAACAGTGGAGTCTCCATCACCTCTTCATCAGTTTGTGGAGAGAGGATATTACCACACACACAACAGTGGAGTCTCAATCCGTGTGTCTAAAGTAAGTTTGCTTTTCATGCGTCCTATCATCACTAGTCCCATCTTTGTCCACTGGGTGGCGCTTTAGAGACTGATTCAACTTGTGCTCCAGCAGCTGCTCTGTGCGGAGAAGCTTTAAGGTAGAACCTTAACACTAACTTAACCTCTTTGTTATTCACTTTATGTCCCCTCTTTGTGGTTCCAGTCTTTACTAAAGGCCTTAGCTGTTCAACCCCATAACAGCAAGTTGATGAATAACTAATATCTCTGACAATTTGACCCAGTTATAAGACCACCTGAAGTAACTGATTAACTAATATCACAGACTATTGAGCCCAGTTGTAAGATAAGCTAATGAATAACTTAAATGTATGACTGTAGGAGCCAATTCCTTTGCATCGTGTGTGTGTGTGTGTGTGTGTGTGTGTGTGTGTGTGCGTGTGTGCGTGTGTGCGTGTGTGAGTGCGTGTGTGAGTGCGTGCGTGCGTGCGTGCGTGCGTGCGTGCGTGCGTGCGTGCGTGCGTGTGCATGGCCTTGTACTAACCTTTAAATGGCATTCAAATAGGTGGCAATAATATATATCTCAAACATTACAGGTATATCAAATGTAGATCAGTGAGGTACTCAGGGATTAAAATCAACTTGAGAATTTATTAATTCAACTGATTTAAAAAAGACATAATTTTTTACATGTGTTACATGTGTAAGATGAGCCATGCATAATCAAATAAAACAAATCCCTATACCACACACATGGGTTAACATAAAGAGGTGACATGCATGAGCATAATGACCATCACTTCTCCTGAGACAATCACCATGTCTTCAAACAATCGACAACAATAGCACTGTCTGTGATCATGGAACCCATTCATACAACAGGCAGTGTTTGACTCTAACTATAGCATCAAATAGTTAACTTTAACCTATAAGTCAAGTCAGAGCAGTGGTTTGTTACCAGTAGAGCTCTGGTCCAGACAGTGGTTTTTTACCAGTAGAGCTCTGGTCCAGACAGTGGTTTGTTACCAGTAGAGCTCTGGTCCAGACAGTGGTTTGTTACCAGTAGAGCTCAGGGGCCGTATTCACAAAGCATTTTATCTTACCGCTAGGAGTGCTCCTAGCTCGCGCTAAAACATTTTACGTAGGAGTTTTTTCTTAAAAGTTATTCATAAATCACAAAGAGTGAACTAAGAGTGACGCGCCGTTGCTATGGATTACGTCAATTCTCGTGCACGAGTTTAGAAGCTGTCAGTTCGGTGATTGGTTGTTCAGACGAGCCCACTGAATCACCGAAAAACAAGGAAATAGCCTAGGCTAGAAATGAATTCCTATTAAGTAGTTATAGTGCAGTTAGCAGAATACACGCATGATGACAATTTTGTGCAGACCACGATAATGACGTTGTAGCCTGCACGTTCAATAGAGAGAGAGAAAGCAAACAATAAAAATACGTTGCATTAAATCACGGAGAAAATTAAAACACCCTGCAAACTATTATCTAATTAGCATATTTCCTTTAAATAACAGCCCATACCGGAATTCAAGTCCCCCTATCATGATGGATGATGAACAAGTGAAACGTAAGCGAAAGGCCAATTGGTCCCAGGACCAATTACTACTACTTTCCCAGTTTGTGCTGGAGCGGAGGGCGGTAATAAAGGGTCGATTCGGGGCTGGAGTGACCAGCAAGAAGAAGCGGGAGGCATGGGAAGAAATTTGCGTTAACATCAATGCTTCCTTCCCTGCTGTGTGTCGCTCTACCGACGATTGTGAAAAACGCTGGTATGCCCTGCAATCCCAGTGTAGGTTCGAGATTGCCGACCATAAAAGAGCTGTCGCGGCTACAGGTAAGTCCATTATTAACATTGCTTGCCTTCATTTGAGAAATGCATTTGCATGTCTTAAATTTACAATTAACAAAGGCTACAGTGATATGAAACGTGAATAAAACTGATTGAATTTGTAGGAGGAGGACCTGCACCAAAGCCGTTGTCCCCGGTCGCATCGGTGGTGTACGCCTTCCTAGGCTCGGACATAAGTATAACTGGCCTTGAGGGTGCAGCTGATCCTGCAGTCGATTTGCTGAAGGAGATTGAGGGGTATGTATGCAATGATTGCAATAGGCTCCATGAAAAACCTTTCTGTTTAATATTTACAGTAGAATTACAATGTGCAACTGATCAACCCACTTCCCAAAAATGTGTGACAAATTATACATATATATTCCCCACAGGAGAAATGAAGAACAAAGTCCTGCTGCAGCTGCAGCATCCCATCAGACGGCCCTTCCTCTTCTCCCCCTCCTAGCCCTTCCTCTGCCAGCTCTTCCTCTTCCAGCTCCTCTCACAGCTCTTCCTCTCCCTGCTCTTCCTCTTCCAACTCTCCCTCTTGGTGCACCCACTGGCTCTCCTCTCCCTCCTGCTGCTGGTACCTGTTCACTGTTGGACAAGAAATTGAGGCTGGAAATGAGGGTCTTAAAAAGGCAAAGAAAGGTCCTCAAAGCAAAAGAGCGGCTTATAAAAATTAAGACGGAATATTACCGTCTTAAGATGGAAACATTTAAAAATTAAAAAAATAAATGTTTTTGAACTACACAAATGTGTGTTGACTGATTTGTGCCAAGGTGTTTACCTAAAATGTGTATTCACAAAGTGATCCCTAAATGCCAGTCCACTCGGTTCCACACGGCCAAATTCCTCGTCATGTTGATCGCCATCATCATCATCGTCCTCTTCATCGTCATCATCTTCTGGCTGTGGAATGTTCCTCCGCTTGCAAAGGTTGTGGAGAATGGCACATGCAGTGATGACTGTGCTTGCCCTCTCTGGTGTGAGGCGAATTTCGCCGTGGAGGACATGAAACCGACGTTTCAGCTGCCCAATTCCTCTCTCCACAACATTTCGTGTATGTTTGTGTGCTCTAAGGAAAACAGTTAACAATAATTAATATGGATTCAACAAATAAAAGGCGTCAAAGAGCCAATACGATGTGTTTTACGCATAGGACTAAGCGTAATCTGCGTAATCACTTACATGTTATACGTTAACTGTGCTCCCGGTTGTGGATTGAGGTAGGGTGTCAAGAGCCACGTCTTGCAGGGATAGCCACTGTCACCAAGCAAGTGACACCCAACTGGTACATGGTGCCTCTCAAAAAGCTGCCTCAGACCGCTCTCCGTTAAAATGCGCGAATCATGGGTAGCTCCAGGCCACTTTGCAACAACATCCAGTATGTTAAAATTTGCATCAAAAACAACCTGGGTGTTGATGGAATGCACCTTCTTTCTATTGACGAACGCGTCCTCGTCATTTGATGGAGCGATTATTTTTATGTTTGTCCCGTCAATAACACCGACCACACCGGGCATACCTGCAATTGCCATGAAGTTGGCTTTGATCCTGTGTAAATGTTGAATGTCCAAAGGAAACCGGATAAACTGTTGGATTATATGTGGTGTAGAGAGCGCGTTGATGGTTTGGTTTATGGCACGGCTGACTGAGGGTTGCGATATTCCTAAATCGTCGGAATTGCAAAGTTGCATTTTCCCAGTTGCTAAATAGCTCAGTGTTGCCAAAACTTTAACTTCGGGACTAATCGGATTGTTTCTGTTAGTCGGGGATGTTATTGCATCCCGCACTAACGCCTCGTGCCCACTGCACCGTCAGTCAACGGACGTGGGAAGGCGTGGCTGACGGATGGGGGAGTAGTCTTTGCAGAGGCATCCGTCAGCCAATCAAATCGCTTCGCCGGGTTCTTCCCGCTTCTTCCTGCTTGTTGCGAGGCAAGATGACCCGCTTTCCCGCTTTCCAGTATCGTCAGAGCCCGAGTCGCGTCACAGTGCTTAAATTTGCATACGCGATCTGATTGGATGACGGAACCGTCGCTGCCGAAAAAGTTGAACATTTTTCAACTTTCTGACGGTGGCGAACGCTCCAACTGAACGGACGGATCCACAATGCATTGCGCGTCCGTCCCCATTCAAAGTCAATGGGCAACGGTCAACTGACGGAGGTAGTGGGCACGGGGCGTAACTCCACAACAATGTTAATGCCCTCACGATTAAGCCTATATCTCTTTATCAACTCACAGTCTTCCATTGTCTCCAACGCATTTCGTCTCGCCGCCATTTTGCGATCCTTTGTGAATAGGTCTTAGTGAGTTAGGAGTCCTCTCGAGGACTTTTAAGCTCTCCTAGACTTAGGTGCTACTCTTAGGCCTAAAATACTTTGTGAATTGCTCTTAGTGAAAAAAGTTAGGAGTCCTAAATTTAAGAGTGACACGCCCATTATTTTTAGGAGTTACTCCTAAATTCGCCAGTTAGGACCTACTTTTAGCCCTAAAATCCTTTGTGAATACGGCCCCAGGTCCAAACAGTGGTTTGTGAGTAGTAGAGCTCTGGGGCCGTATTCACAAAGCATTTTATCTTACCGCTAGGAGTGCTCCTAACTCGCGCTAAAACATTTTACGTAGGAGTTTTTTCTTAAAAGTTATTCACAAAGCCGCTGAGACCTACTCTTACTAAGGATAAATCACAAAGAGTGAACTAAGAGTGACGCGCCGTTGCTATGGATTACGTCAATTCTCGTGCACGAGTTTAGAAGCAGTCAGTTCGGTGATTGGTTGTTCAGACGAGCCCACTGAATCACCGAAAAACAAGGAAATAGCCTAGGCTAGAAATGAATTCCTATTAAGTAGTTATAGTGCAGTTAGCAGAATACACGCATGACGACAATTTTGTGCAGACCACGATAATGACGTTGTAGCCTGCACGTTCAAGAGAGAGAGAAAGCAAACAATGAAAATACGTAAAATAAATGTTATGAACTACACAAGTGTTGACTGATTTGTGCCAAGGTGTTTACCTAAAATGTGTTTTTAAAGTGATCCCTAAATGCCAGTCCACTCGGTTCCACACGGCCAAATTCATTGTCATGTTGATCGCCATCATCATCATCATCATCATCATCATCATCATCATCATCATCATCATCATCATCATCGTCTGGCTGTGGAATGTTCCTCCGCTTGCGGAGGTTGTGTAGAATGGCACATACAGTAACGACTGTGCATGAACCGACGTTTCATCTGCCCAATTCCTCTCTCCACAACATTTCGTGTATGTTTGTGTGCTCGAGCATATATGGAAGAAATCAGTAAACAATAATAAATATGGATTCAACAAATAAAATGCGTCAAAGAGCCAATACGATGTGTTTTACACGTAGGACTAAGCGTAATATGCGTAATCACTTACATGTTATACTTTAACTGTGCTCCCGGTTGTGGATTGAGGTAGGGTGTCTAGAGCCACGTCTTGCATGGATAGTCACTGTCTCCCAGCAAGTGACAACCAACCGGTACATCTCAAAAAGCTGCCTCAGACCGCTCTCCATTAAAATGCGCGAATCATGGGTAGCTGAAGATCCAGGCCACTTTGCAACAACATCCAGTAGGCTATGTTAAAATTTGCATCAAAAACAACCTGCATGTTGATGGAATGCACTTTCTTCCTATTGACAAACACGTCCTCGTCTTTTGATGGCGCAATTATTTTTATGTGCGTCCCGTCAATAGCACCGACCACACCGGGCATACCTGCAATTGCCATGAAGTTGGCTTTGATCCTGTGTAATTGTTGAATGTCCAAAGGAAAGTTTATGGCACGGCTGACTGATGGTTGCGATATATATAGCCAATAAAGTTGCATTTCCCCTGTTGCTAAATAACGTAGTGTGGCCAAACATTTTATTTCGGGACTAATCGGATTATTCCTGTTAGTCGGGGATGTTATTGCATTGCGATTAACTCCACAACAAGTTTAATACCCTAACATTTCGTCTCGCAGGCATTTACGATTCTTTGTAAATAGGTCTTAGTGAGTTAGGAGTCCTCTTGAGGACTTTTAAGCTCTCCTAGACTTAGGTGCTACTTTTAGGCCTAAAATACTTTGTGAATTGCTCTTAGTGAAAAAAGTTAGGAGTCCTAAATTTAAGAGTGACACGCCCATTATTTTTAGGAGTTACTCCTAAATTCGCCAGTTAGGACCTACTTTTAGCCCTAAAATCCTTTGTGAATACGGCCCCTGGTCCAGACAGTGGTTTGTGACCAGTAGAGCTCTGGTCCAGACAGTGGTTTGTGACCAGTAGAGATCTGGGGCCATTTTAGGACTAAAAGTAGCACCTAAGTCTAGGAGAGCTTAAAATTCCTCAAGAGGACTCCTAACTCAGTATGACCTATTCACAAAGAATCTTAAAATGCCTGCGAGACGAAATGTTAGGGTATTCAACTTATTGTGGAGTTAATGCGCGATGCAATAACATCCCCGACTAACAGGAATAATCCGATTAGTCCCGAAATAAAATGTTATAAAAATTATAAGTTATAAAAAAAAATATATAACTTGTAAAAAATAAAAATAATTGCGCCATCAAAAGACGAGGACGTGTTCGTCAATAGGAAGAAAGTGCATTCCATCAACACGCAGGTTGTTTTTGATGCAAATTTTAACATAGCCTACTGGATGTTGTTGCAAAGTGGCCTGGATCTTCAGCTACCCATGATTCGCGCATTTTAATGGTGAGCGGTCTGAGGCAGCTTTTTGAGATGTAGGAGTTGGGTGTCACTTGCTGGGTGACAGTGACTATCCATGCAAGACGTGGCTCTAGACACCCTACCTTAATCCACAACCGGGAGCACAGTTAAAGTGTAACATGTAAGTGATTACGCAGATTACGCTTAGTCCTATGCGTAAAACACATCGTATTGGCTCTTTGCGAGCACACAAACATACACGAAATGTTGTGGAGAGAGGAATTGGGCAGATGAAACGTCGGTTTCATGTCCTCCACGGCGAAATACGCCTCACCCCAGAGAGGGCAAGCACAGTAATCACTGTATGTGCCATTCTACACAACCTTTGCAAGCGGAGGAACATTCCACAGCCAGACGATGATGATGATGATGATGATGATGATGATGGCGATCAACATTACAAGGAATTTGGCCGTGTGGAACCGAGTGGACTGGCATTTAGGGATCACTTTGAAAACACATTTTAGGTAAACACCTTGGTACAAATCAGTCAACACTTGGGTAGTTCGTAACATTTATTTTCTTTTAGATTTTACGTATTTTTATTGTTTGCTTTCTCTCTCTCTTGAACGTGCAGGCTACAACGTCATTATCGTGGTCTGCACAAAATTGTCATCATGCGTGTATTCTGCTAACTGCACTATAACTACTTAATAGGAATTCATTTCTAGCCTAGGCTATTTCCTTGTTTTTCGGTGATTCAGTGGGCTCGTCTGAACAACCAATCACCGAACTGACCGCTTCTAAACTCGTGCACGAGAATTTACGTAATCCATAGCAACGGCGCGTCACTCTTAGTTCACTCTTTGTGATTTATCCTTAGTAAGAGTAGGTCTCAGCGGCTTTGTGAATAACTTTTAAGAAAAAACTCCTACGTAAAATGTTTTAGCGCGAGTTAGGAGCACTCCTAGCGGTAAGATCAAATGCTTTGTGAATACGGCCCCTGGTCCAGACAGTGGTTTGTGACCAGTAGAGATCTGGTCCAGACAGTGGTTTGTTACCAGTAGAGCTCTGGTCCAGACAGTGGTTTGTTACCAGTAGAGCTCTGGTCCAGACAGTGGTTTGTTACCAGTAGAGCTCTGGTCCAGACAGTGGTTTGTTACCAGTAGAGCTCTGGTCCAGACAGTGGTTTGTTACCAGTAGAGCTCTGGTCCAGACAGTGGTTTGTTACCATTAGAGCTCTGGTCCAGACAGTGGTTTGTTACCAGTAGAGCTCTGGTCCAGACAGTGGTTTGTTACCAGTAGAGCTCTGGTCCAGACAGTGGTTTGTTACCAGTATAGCTCTGGTCCACACAGTGGTTTGTTACCAGTAGAGCTCTGGTCCAGACAGTGGTTTGTTACCAGTAGAGCTCTGGTCCAGACAGTGGTTTGTTACCAGTAGAGCTCTGGTCCAGACAGTGGTTTGTTACCAGTAGAGCTCTGGTCCAGACAGTGGTTTGTTACCATTAGAGCTCTGGTCCAGACAGTGGTTTGTTACCAGTAGAGCTCTGGTCCAGACAGTGGTTTGTTACCAGTATAGCTCTGGTCCAGACAGTGGTTTGTTACCAATAGAGCTCTGGTCCAGGTGAGTTAATGAATAACTGGTCTGCTGTTGGACCAGGAAGCGGTTGCCGCCCACGTGAACACGGACAGATTTTGCCCTACCGCTCATTTTTTCCAACTGAACAACTTACATTTTTTTGCTGCAAAGACATTACATGAACGTTATTTTAATGGTTGCTGCTGTGACAGGTAAAGTAATTAAGTAATTAAGAATCAAACCCCAGAATGCTTCAAGCAAAACCAATGAGAATATTTTCACAAGGCACAAATCAGTTACGTTTAAGCAAGGCATTTATTCAGACAAATAAAGCCTCAATAAATAAAGCCTTGTATAAATAAGAAAAGCCTTTTATGAAGTCTAAAGTGCAAGACAAATAATCTTCTGTTTGTGTGTGTGTGGTGTGTGTGTTTGTGTTTGTGATGAGCAATCATTGCAAGCCAATGATTGGTCAGAATTAAAACATGTGACATCGTTTTTCCAGCTTGTATAGCAGGGCTGAAGGCTGAGAGAAGAAGCCCTGGAAGCTGTCAGAGAGGAGCCATGGACACTGTCTCTGAACCGGACCCTGGACTCACTATGGAACCTGAGGACAAGTCTTTGGACCCGAGGAAGACCAGCCACAGAAGATTTGGTAGGTGACCCTTTTAGAGCATTTAAAATAAATAAACCACTCAAAGAAATATTTTCATGTAGGCCTATTATGTTTATGTATTACTGTATAACTGTATGTATGAATGTATTACTGTGTAACTGTATGTGTGTACATGTCAATAATCCGGGAATAATAACAAGTATGCTGGAGACCAGTTGTTCTGCTTAAGTGTGTTCATAATTAAACACGAGAGCTACAGTACTTCTGATGTTTCTTCTAGATGGGGAGGGATTCTGCAGACCGTAGGAAAAGTGTCTGGACTGTGAATGACAGCCATGCAGTATGAATATATCCCTGTGTACATAACTGTGTGTGTGTGTGTGTGTGTGTGTGTGTGTGTGTGTGTGTGTGTGTGTGTGTGTGTGTGTGTGTGTGTGTGTGTGTGTGTGTGTGTGTGTGTGTGTGTGTGTGTGTGTGTGTCTGTGTGTGTGTGTGTGTCCTATTCCTGAACAGCCCTAAAGTCCTGCAACATTGTCTTGCTGATATTCGGACTGCTGAGTTTTCTCTTAATCTCCCTGCAGTTCAGTGAGTCTAAATCATATCATCCTGATTAAAATAAAAATAACAATGGAAGTAAAAATTCTAATATTATTATTGATATTACTATTATTATTACTATTATTAGTATTATTATTAATAATAATAATAATAATAATAATAATAATAATAATAAGTATAATAATAATAATAATAATAACAACAGTAATAATTCATTCTTATAGTAAAATTATAATGCCATCCAGTCCCTTCCATTGTATGTTGTACGTCCTGGCACTTAATGTACACACTTTTGTACGCACTTAATATACATTGCACATATTCATAGTACTTAATTGTGAAGCATCTGCAGTAGCTACAATCACTGCTATACACAGGGAATGGGGTAGCCTGGCGATTGTTAGAACTTGCACTTGGTGCTATGAACATCTTTACTGTACCGACAGCGATATATTGTTTTCCTTCTTATGACAAATGTACTTATTGTAAGTCCCTTTGATAAAAGGGTCTGCTAAATGCACTAAATGTAAATGTAAATAATCATAATAATTGTAATTGTTATAAGAATTTGTATTAATATTAATTTGTATTAATACTAATTAATATTAAACTCATTAGGGTTTTCTATAAAACCCTAATGAGGGTTTTATAGAAGTTATGAGTTATTAAATGAATTAGAGTTATTTCATTCAATTCATTTCTTTTCAGGCTTACAGAAAAAAAAAATGGTAGGACCTTTTAGGACAGGTTATAATCGCCTTAAAAGAAATGCAATACAAAACTTGTAAGAGACAATTAGGATGCTTACAAGAAATAGCTGATAGTAAGAAGTTAAATTTAATTAACCACAAATCCATTGCATATTTTAAACAGTTTAAAATATGAAACGATAAACTCTTACTCTGTTTGCACATCTCCAGTGTCTACGTAGCATCTTTTTCTGCGATTGCTTTCGTTGGGTTCAATTGGAGCTGGTTAAAGGATTTGCTTTCTTCTCTGCAAGCTCTGCCCCTGACTCGTTAATCTCCCTGGGAAATCTTTGTAGACACTGCTGTGTTATTCAATCATGTTTGAAAAGGCAGGCCAGAATACTCGGTGTGAAACTCCTGGGTCGCCCTCTAGTGGACAGGTGTTAGGAGAGAGTGAAGGGAGTGTCTGACGCTGCATCTCTAGAGCCGTGTTGTAGACGTTCACTCCTCTCCTCCTGGTTTCTTCAGGTTCAGTGATGCCCACAGAGGAGGAGGAGGAGGCCCCCAGCATCACAGAGTTCCACTCCTCTACCCACGTGTTGCCCGTGGGCCAAACGGCCCGCTACACCTGCCACGCCGGCGGCACGCCGGAGCCCACAGTAGAGTGGCTCCACAACGGCAGGCCCCTGGAGAGGAACAGCACAGTCAACCAATCAGAGGCCTGGGTGGAGAGGGGGTTCCTCTTCGTCAGAGGTGGGAGGTACGGCGTGAACACGGTCTGCTGCATGGCGAGCAACAGCGCTGGCACGGCCAATCACAGCGCTGAGCTGCTTGTCTTTGGTAAGTCCTGGATCCAAGGAGAGATGTTTGTTGTTGATGTAGCAATAGTGTAACTATCATCACATGACCCCCCCCCCCACACATGTCATGTTCAGGAGAACAGTACTAGTGATGAATGAGTGTATTCATAACACTGTTGTTGATGTTTTCATAATATTGTTGTTGATGTTTTCATAACGTTATTGTTGAGGAGTGTGTATCTATCTATGTGAACATATGTATATGTATGTATGTGTTCATATCTATGTATATGTACACAGAGCGCAGGAGACCAGTGATGATGATGATGATGATGATGATGATGATGATGATGATGATGATGAAGAGTGGTACAGCAGCTCATCATGTCTGGTTCTCCCTCAGATGCCTGTGACCTCACACTGGACCCCAACACGGCCCACAGACGACTCTCTCTGTCTGAGGACAACAGGAAGGTGACGCGGGTTGAAGAGGACCAGTCGTATCCGGATCACCAAGACAGATTTGACTACTATCTCCAGGTGTTGGGTAGAGAGGCTCTGACTGGCCGCTGTTACTGGGAGGTAGAGTGGGAAGGACGGGTTGTTATAGGAGTGACATACAGAGGAATCACAAGGAGAGGACGGGATGTTGACGGCTGGCTTGGACAGAACAACAAGTCCTGGGTACTTTATTGTACTGATGGACTTTACGCTGCCCGGTACAACGGTAGAGAGGCAGTCCTCCCTCTCCCCCCCGCTGGCTCCACCAGAGTAGGAGTGTATCTGGACCGGCCTGCTGGCTCTTTGTCCTTCTACAGAGTGTCCCCAGGTGGAGGAGGGTCCTCAGACACACTGACACACCTCCACACCTTCTGGTCCTCCTTCACCCAGGAGGACCTCCTCCCGGGGGTGAGGGTACGGTGGGGGGGGGGGGTCCTCAGCCTCTCTGTGTCGGTTGTAGAAAATAAAAACGGGCGCGGGTCCCCAGGGCCGCAGTGATCCCTCAGATGTAGAAAAATTAGGGGGGGGGGGAGGCAGCGGGGGGCAGACTCAGTGTCGTAAAAAAAAAGTGCAGCCCCCTCCGCCCCGGCGCACACACAAACACACACGCACAGGCACGCACACACACACACACACCTACACCGACACACACATAAAAAAAACACATACGCACACACACACACACACACACACATAGTCCCTTCCCTCCCCCCCCTCTCTCTCCCCCCCCCTCTCTCTCCCTCTCCCTCTCCCTCTGTCTCTCTCTGTCTCTCTCTCTCTCTCTCTCTCTCTCTCTCTCTCTCTCTCTCTCTCTCTCTCTCTCTCTCTCTCTCTCTCTCTCTCTCTCTCTCTCTCTCTCTCTCTCTCTCTCTCTCTCTCTCTCTCTCTCTCTCTCTCTAAGGTATAGCATGATAAACCATGAAAAGACTTTTAAGAACTCCCATAGTTAGATAAGCACATTTATTATTTGAAATGTATATAAAATACCTATTGATGGTCAATGTTTGTATATTTTTAGACTTCACCAGTTTTGGTCTTAAGGGCTCTTATATCATCATTTTTGTCATAATCCTGATTTACGACCTGATTTAAAGCAGATTTTATATTTTATTCCTAATAACCAAGATGGGATAATGTTATAAATTACTTAAGACTGAATCTTGATTTTTTGTGTTCTGTTGGGAACCAAGCGGCCGCAGAACATGTTCAGTTATTAAAGATACGTGCTCACCTCTTGATGTTTGTAAAGTCTGCTGCTCTATTGTTTTAGTCCTCGTGTTAATTGTGTACATGTAAGGGACTATTATTCTGTTTTATTTGTTAATGAAGGATAATTGCAATAAACGACTCATTGGATCCAACTGAATGTTCTCGTGTGTTTAGCCGATGATTTCTCGTTTTATTAGTTAATAATGCTTCCATAAGTGCCGTAAGAAAAATGATTAATAGAACCACAAATGTTTATCCGATATTATTCTTGGACCTCCTCCCTGGGTTTTGGTTGGGGGGGGGGGGGGGGTGTCTCAGTCTCTCTATGTCGGTTGTAGAAAGAAACCAAAGACAGAAGGCCGGACACACTCTCTCTGTCTCTCTTTCTCTCTCCCAATCTCTCCCTCTCTCGCTCTCTCTCTTGTCATGACCCGGCTCAACGGCGATGACAAAAACGGGAGAGACGGTGCATTACCAATATAAAATAAAGGTTTATTTCCATGCAAAACATAACTTTAACAAAACCGCCAACGAAAACCCCAAAAGGTGTGGACGCCTGCAAGGAGGGCCAATGAGTAGCCCCCACAATAGGCAATCAGCTGCTCTTTTATTCGGCTGGAGCACCGGTCCCAGGTGCTCCAGATCCAGCTGATGTCATCAGCTGATCACCTTAATGAAGATAGGTAGTCAATAAGTAGGCGGGGTCGTCACACCCCCCCCCGATAAAGTCGGTGTACCAAAGGGAACACCGGCACATACTAACCAAATTGACCTGAAATTATCCTCCCCAAAAATATATTAATTCAAAGACAAGACATGGCAAAGGAGCACTTGACAGCGCGTCGGCAATGACATTATCCACCCCTTTGATATGCCAAATATCAAGATCATATCCCTGCAGAAACTAAACCCATCTCATCAACCTCTGATTCGGACACTGCAATGACCTTAAAAAGGTCAGAGGATTATGATGGGAGGGCCGCACCTCCTCCCACATACCGACCAACTCTTTACCATACCGACCAACTCATCTCCATACCAACCAACTCATCTCCATACCAACCAACTCATCTCCATACCAACCAACTCATCTCCATACCAACCAACTCATCTCCATACCAACCACCTCATCTCCATACCGACCAACCATCCCTTTTCCATACCAACCAACTCTTCACAATACCTGGTGCCTAGCCTTTAATGCAGGGCAATCTGCCTTCCAATGTCCTTCCTCGTGACAATAGTTACAGCTTCTACTGCTGTCCAAACTGCTCCGTGAGTGAGACTCGGATCTAAACATGCCAGACTTCCCGGAAGGCATCTGGTCAGCCGCCATAAACGCTTCACATTCATCCATCTCAAAACCACCACTAGAATCAAGCAAAACACACCTTTATGCCCGAACAGGACCAGCAAGACAGCGAAGTATCCCCGTGCGCACTAAGAGGATCCCAGTTTGGAGTTTCCCCGCTATCTAAACACCAACCCCCTAACTAAACTCCCGGCTAGTCTTCATGCAGCGGGCAGTGGCGGGTACTTACGCACTAGAGACCGCTGACCCGGGAAAGCGACTAGCAAGCCAGCAACTCCCCCGAAATCACGGACATGCTCCCAAGACAATGCTTTTACCACTATGCCGCCACAACACTACCACGACCCCCGCAACGAACCCAAAGGGGAACGCCGCTTTGCCTACCAGGGAAAACTCCGCACCGCACTAAGACCCAAACGCTGAGGACAACACTTGTCAACCGGCTTTTGTTAATAGCGTAAATTAAATGAGCGACCCAGATACTCACCCTGATCCGTCAGCCCATATGCACCATGAACTCTCCCCTTAACTACGGAAAAAACACTCGCAAAATGAGCAACAACCGTTTTACCCTTAAGGCAAACAAACAAAGGCACATGTGTGCCGGACGTGTGCCTCCACCGGCACCGCCCACAAAGTCCGTACTAAAAGGAGAACACCTGCAGTCAGGCCAACCAAACTCCAAACTCACGTCAAACAAAATCTACACTCAACTATGGCACAAACCGAATGGACGAGCCCCCATTTTGTCATGACCCGGCTCAACGGCGATGACAAAAACGGGAGAGACGGTGCATTACCAATATAAAATAAAGGTTTATTTCCATACAAAACATAACTTTAACAAAACCGCCAACGAAAACCCCAAAAGGTGTGGACGCCTGTAAGGAGGGCCAAGGAGTAGCCCCCACAACAGGCAATCAGCTGCTCTTTTATTCGGCTGGAGCACCGGTCCCAGGTGCTCCAGATCCAGCTGATGTCATCAGCTGATCACCTTAATGAAGATAGGTAGTCAATAAGTAGGCGGGGTCGTCACACTCTCCCCATCTCCATCTCCCTCCCCCCCGTTTCCCTCTCCCCCCTCCCCCCTGTCTCCCTCCCCCCCTCCCTCTCATCCCCCTCCCCCCCTTGTCTCCCTCACCCTCCCGTCTCCCTCTCTCCCCCCCCTCTCCCTCTCTTCCCCCTCTCCCTCCTTTCTCTCTCCGCCCTGTCTCCTTCTCCCTCTCGTCTCCCTCCCCCCCCGTCTCCATCACCCCCCCCCTCTCCCTCTCCCCCCCCTCACAAATACTATTTCAATATTAGGGATGGGAATCGAGAACCGGTTCTTGTTCAGAACCGGTTCCGAGTCAACCGATTCCTTGGAATCGTTAGCAAGCCTGCTTAACGATTCCGCTTATCGGTTCCAGTCGCGGCAAATGCGTCGTGACGTCACACACACGCTGCTTTGATTTGGTTCAGAACGCAGCAAACATGTCGCCGCCGAGGAAGAATCGCATTGTGCGTTCACACCAAACGCGACGGGGCGACAAGATCCCATACAAAGTGAACGTAGAGACGCATAAAAGGGCGAGTTTTTCGCGGGAGAAAACCGATGACAAGTTTTTGTCGTGATGACAGCCAATCAGTGTTCAACAGCGTGATAACTGAGTGACATGTGTAACGTAACAGCCAATCCGCGTTCAGCCGTCAAACTCAGTGCAGTGCAGTCCGGGTGAACCGCGGAATGGAGGAGAAAGTGATTGTTGCACTTTGCGACTCCCGGAGCTCTATATATAATAGTAGGCCTATATAATATATTATATACTATATTATAATTGTATATATAATATCACGGCCAACAGCTCTGTCGCCTCCGGATGGCCGTAGCGTGGGGAGCTCTCATAGGGATTGGGCTTCTCGGGGTTTGTTTACCGGCATTGCTATGGTTTCCGGTCTCGTGTGTTCCAACGGTTTATTAGGTAGGCCCATCTAATAAATCTCTGTCTAATCAATGCTTCATTTTGTTTATGTCAGTTTAATTTTGTTACAAGTTGAATGCAAATGAGCACTGTTAGAATTCCAAAAGGCACAAGCTCTTACTTGGCTGTTTTCAGTCTGTGTTTTTAGTTGTATGGCACATAATGATGGCATTTGGGCTTAAAAAGCGAAACATATATCTTTTCGTCTATACCAATTGATTTGAAAATGTACAATTTCCTAATACTAGAAGCACTTCTGATCAGATATTAAAGAGATGTAATGCAAACAAACACATTTATACTTATTTTCTCACCCAATGAGAATCGATAAGAGAATCGATAAGGAATCGGATCGATAAGCAGAATCGGAATCGGAATCGTGAAATTCTTATCAATTCCCATCCCTATTCAATATACTATTACTATTTATTTTATTTATTTAGATTCATAAAATCGTCTGGAGGCACTCACAGCTTTTGCCCGTGATAATATATATTATATGATATAGATATCTTTGTATGATGTGATATTATTGAGACATAGAGCTCCAGGACTCCCGCCAGAGCGCCCGGAGTGTTCTAGAACATTTACAGAACACGGCCAAAGGCTGTGTGCGCCTCGCCATTGTGATACATCCACTGTAAACAGAGCTCATGGTACTGTGGCCTCAAGCTGCTCTGGGCCACACCCCCACCCTCCACCTTGACCCGCCTCTAAAAACGGAACGTTTGTGGAGAGCTCATTGTCATCTCGTAGCGGCTGTAATTCTGCACCACGGCTGAATTTCTTGAACGTCTTTAAGTACTGTATTAAGGGCCCACTAACACCTATACATATGCATTCATAAAGTAGCATGCCATGGGACCTTTAATGTCTTCTCTTTTCTGCGCTTTTGAACTTTTCTGCGACATTTACATTTTACATTTAGGGCGTTTAGCAGACGCCTACAATAAGTCAAAGAAGAAAGACGACAATATATCTCTGCTGGTACAGTTAGGATGTTCATAGAACCAAGTGCCAATGGTCGTGGTCTGTAAATGTTCTAGAAAACTCTGGGTGCTCCGGCGGGAGTCCTGGAGCTCTATATCTAAATAATATCACATTAGACGTAGATATCTATATCATATAATATATTTTATTACGGCCAAAAGCTGTGTGTGCCTCCAGACAATATTATGAATCTGAAACAACCGAGTCGGGTTCTCCGACGTCTCTGGTTCTTCCATGTTCACATCAATCTATCAATCTGAAGTGGACTGAACCACGACATGGAGGAGAAAGGGATTGTTGCCTGCGATTGTCTCCCGCCGGAGCCCCGCTGTCGAGGCACCGACACCTCGGCGCTGCCCGCTGGTGGTGCTTTGAGAGAGAGAGAAAGAGAGATAGATAGATAGATAGATAGATAGATAGATAGATAGATAGATAGATAGATAGATAGATAGATAGATAGATAGATAGATAGATAGATAGAGAGAGAGAGAGAGAGAGAGAGAGAGAGAGAGAGAGAGAGAGAGAGAGAGAGAGAGAGAGCGCGAGCGAGGTATAAAACTCTTTCTATTTAGGCCTATTCGGCACATTGAACCGTCGTCCTAATGCGCCTCCTTTTTGTAAAGACACTTTGAAAGCCTTTGGGCTTTGAAAGCCCTTCGGACCAATGGGTTCCGTTTTCGGAACATTGAACCGTCGGCATAGTGGTATGTCGATCTAATGGGAAATATTTCGGACCGTTGAGACGTCGGAACAATGAGGTGTCGGAATTACGGGCAGGCCCCCCAGATAACCCCAGAACACGATAAAGACTGTTCGGATGTTGACGCTCAGGGTTGTTTAGGCTGGATGTGCGCCACAAGCCCTGGACCGATCCAAAGGGGTTTCCCATCAACCAAGCCAAAGGCAAAGCCGGGCTTATTTTGCTTAGCCTTGCTACTTCCAGCTAGAGTTGAGTTCCATTAACCTGACTTAAGGGAACCTCCGCTAAGTCACCACGGCAATTTATCAGACCAAACTAACCTGCTCGGTACCAGGCTACTGTCGGGTCTGCAGGCAGCAGGACCACAATCTGCACAACCAAGTCGGTAAAAAAGTCACGGTCACGCACAACTCCGTATTCAACGCTATCCAAGCGTCCGTGGTGATGGCGACTTTCTCCGCTAAGGACAGGATCTCACGGAGGGAGGCTGTTACTTCGCTGTACATTTTCTCCAGCCGCACAGTCCTAGTTTGGCAACATGGCACTGTGTAATCCGCCTCGAGAAATGCGATCATGTCGCGGAAGACTACGTCACGTCTCTGGCAAAGGCTGCCATATTTAAAATAGCATGCATATGTATCAGTTATATTCTCAATTTAATTGACAGAGCATCCCTTCAAAGTATTTAGGTTAACTATATAAGAGACTAGGTTTAGTGTGTGTCTGACAGGGGGTGTGCCATCACGATGGTGGCCCTCCATCCTGATGTCAGCCATCACGACGGACAATGACATCGTCCATCGGCACAACCCTAGTAGGGAGTGTATTCCTTTTTGTTCCATTACCTCTAACCCCCGTACTAAGTCGGCGGATCCACCCCCCCTCTGTGTTCCGGGACCCCCCACTTTACAAATTAAGCACTGGGTCAGTCAATTTAGAATATTCAAAGGAATGGAAAATAAATAGCATGAAAAGTACATTGATTTCTCCAGTAATCCTTCCTAATCTACTAACTGTGTGGGGATTGAACCCCAGACGACCGGGTGCAAGTCTGACCCGCTACCTCGAGACTAGCTCCCTATTTATGCATCCATGGTCCATATTCAATTAAAATATGCATTCAACCGATCTGCGATTTTTTGCCAGGTAGCCTCCCTGTAGCTATGAATGGTTACGGTGGTCCCTTTTTGAGTTATTATATCCTTGTACTCCTCATAGACCGCCACAAGCAGCTTCTGTTCCCCACTGGAAAAGATTCCGTTCGGTCCTTTTCGGACATTTGATCCATGATTCGACATTCACGGTTCTGGGCTGGTTGCATATCTTGTGAGGAAGAACACTATGCTGGGATCCTACTGGATCTCAGCACTGGTTTAGGGCCTTTCAACAATGAGGCTTCTGACAGAGCCCTCAGGCGGGCCCACCAGGCTACGGCAGGCGACTGACTTCATCCTCCATCACCACACTACACTCCCTGTTAACCACCTCAGCCCCCCCACCGCTCTCATACATTCATTTTGTTTTTTTCATTTATTTTAGCTAAAGTTAATGTTGTATTATACCTGCTTGTGCCCGTGCCCGTGCCCTTCTCTCTCCTTGTGCCACTAGTTGGTATATAGGTTTGAGCACCTCCTCTAACCTAACCTTGCCAGAGCCCAGCTATAACCTATGACTTCATGCTTCATTATAAATGCATCCCCTCCGCCCGTCCCCATGGCTTCTTGTTTTGATTGGTTACCTGTTGAGCCACTCCCACTCCTGGTAACTTTCCATCCCTCCTGCCCCTCCTCCTCTCCCGATTGGCTCATACCCTGGTGAGGGATTAGGAGTTTACCCATTGGTTAATCAAACGGACAGAGCTGGTTTCCAATTTGTTTTTAGCTTATTTATATTTTCGCCTGGTTGGCTTGGGCCTTTTCGCCTTTTGTTTTAACCCTATTAAATACTTTTTCTAACTGCTCTTGAAATACCAGTTAGCATACCTTTATTCAACCTGGTGTTTGGTGTGACCAGGGTTTGTTCTGGCCCTCTACCCTGATCCAGCTTCTCCCGGTTGCTTTGACCGGTTGGTGAGTACCCCAACATCTGCGTGTTCAGCATTGAAGTGTGTTTAAGTGTGGTTACATTTTACACACTGAAGACTACAAACACACAAAGAGAGAGAGAGACCCCCTCCAGCTAAATGACCCCTCTCCATCGAGAGACTACAAACACACAGAGAGAGAGAGAGAGACCCCCTCCAGCTAAATGACCCCTCTCCATCGAGAGACTACAAACACACAGAGAGAGAGAGAGAGACCCCCTCCAGCTAAATGACCCCTCTCCATCGAGAGACTACAAACACACAGAGAGAGAGAGAGACCCCCTCCAGCTAAATGACCCCTCTCCATCGAGAGACTACAAACACACAAAGAGAGAGAGACCCCCTCCAGCTAAATGACCCCTCTCCATCGAGAGACTACAAACACACAGAGAGAGAGAGACCCCCTCCAGCTAAATGACCCCTCTCCATCGAGAGACTACAAACACACAGAGAGAGAGAGAGACCCCCTCCAGCTAAATGACCCCTCTCCATCGAGAGACTACAAACACACAGAGAGAGAGACCCCCTCCAGCTAAATGACCCCTCTCCATCGAGAGACTACAAACACACAGAGAGAGAGATAGACCCCCTCCAGCTAAATGACCCCTCTCCATCGAGAGACTACAAACACACAGAGAGAGAGAGAGACCCCCTCCAGCTAAATGACCCCTCTCCATCGAGAGACTACAAACACACAGAGAGAGAGAGAGACCCCCTCCAGCTAAATGACCCCTCTCCATCGAGAGACTACAAACACACAGAGAGAGAGAGAGACCCCCTCCAGCTAAATGACCCCTCTCCATCGAGAGACTACAAACACACAGAGAGAGAGAGAGACCCCCTCCAGCTAAATGACCCCTCTCCATCGAGAGACTACAAACACACAGAGAGAGAGAGAGACCCCCTCCAGCTAAATGACCCCTCTCCATCGAGAGACTACAAACACACAGAGAGAGAGAGAGACCCCCTCCAGCTAAATGACCCCTCTCCATCGAGGCTCCTGGAGCGGCAGCAAGCTACTCCGGCCTTCTCTGGCGACCCCAGCTTCAACCCTCCCAGAGCGGGGAACACACCAATACCTAAGGCATCACAGCAAAGGAAAGACTGTGTGTGTGTGTGTGTGTGTGTGTGTGTGTGTGTGTGTGTGTGTGTGTGTGTGTGTGTGTGTGTGTGTGTGTGTTTGTGCGTGCGCTCCTCCCCTCCCACGCTGTTTATTTTTTTCTACAACCGACACAGAGACACTGTGGCCCCCACTGGGGACCGCCACCACCCTAACCCCACCCCCGGGAGGAGGTCCTCCTGGGTGAAGGAGGACCAGAAGGTGTGGAGGTGTGTCAGTGTGTCTGAGGACCCTCCTCCACCTGGGGACACTCTGAAAAAATGATGGTAACTGAGTTTTCAAAATTCTTTCACAGTACACAAACTGTTAAAATAAATAATAAAAAAATAAAATAAATAAAAAAATGGAAAATGTTCAAATTGAAAATAATGTACAAATAAATATGTATCCAGCTGTTCTGTCATTGCTATAAAACTTTCAATGAATAAAATAAATATGCTAGAAAATTAAATATGACAGAACAATCGGTTGCAATCGACGTCTGTCCTGCTGTGGTCGGGGTTGTGGTCTTGTGTTTTTGTTTCGTTGCCAATTCGTCGTAAGCGACTTTGTGATTACGTCTCAGGCCCCGTCCACACTAACCCGGGTAAATGTAAAAACGCACATCCTCAATGAAAACGATCCTATCCACATTATCGTTTTCATATAGTTTTCGGAATGTTTTGCATCCCCTGTCCACACTACAACGCAAACCCAGCGTTTTCACATTCATCCACCTCAGCGATCGTTTTCAGTGTCGGAATTTTCAGTTTTAGTGTGGACGGAAGGGCTAAACGGATAAATGTTTATGCATTTGTAGATTTATCCGGGTTAGTGTGGACAGGGCCTTAGGTGATTAAACAAGTTTGTTGTGTTTCCGAGGGGTGCAGATATAACATTGTAGCACATTTTGCACATTATGTGGGCCTGTGCCTCGTCGGCTTCTTCGAATCCGAAGTGTTGCCATGTTAGAGAACTCATTTTACCCTTTTTATCGAGTAAACGCGGCTGTCCTCCCTCTGCCATCTCGCTCGTGCTGTTTTCTGAATAAGGTCACCACACACACAGCTCGCGGGGGCCGTGTTGAACGCTCTGGGGGAGGGACTGAATTGAGCATGTGCGTCTCTTTCACAAGACCTCACAGACAACGGAAAAATCCCAAAGAATAGTTCCAACTCGATTTTATTAATTTGGAGATCGTTAGACAAAATAATCGAAATCGTGATCAAAATTCGATTAATTGCACAGCCCTACTGTAATGTCTTGAAACACCTCCACCGCTCTCTGCTTTTGAAAGTACTCATGTGACTCTTAATTGTCACTGTTTTGTTGTGTTGCAGAAAGGATACGTTGAAGAAGAGGCTGACTCGTGATTTCCCTCAGCTGGTGTTTCACAATCCCACCAAGCGCAACGTCTGCAAGCTGGATTATGTTCCTGTTTCTCTGCAGGGCTGTGTTGCACTGACTTGTATCATTGTTCCAATTGTGCGAACACAAAAGACACAGAAGAAAAAGGGGCTGATGACGCCTCTGAGAGAGAGAGAGAGAGAGAGAGAGAGAGAGAGAGAGAGAGAGAGAGAGAGAGAGAGAGAGAGAGAGAGAGAGAGAGAGAGAGAGAGAGAGAGAGAGAGAGAGAGAGAGAGAGAGAGAGAGAGAGAGAGAGAGATTCAGGATCCAGGATCTCATATCGTTTCTGGCTGCCCTTTATGGCTTTCTGTCCTTCATCGATACTGGTATAAATCTGCTATCAGAAGAACCACCAACCTCTAGGAAATAGACACAACCCAATTTACATAAAGCTGAAATATAAGGTTAAAATAATATGCAACAGATCTCTGTAGGTTCACAACGTGTGTGTGTGTGTGTGTGAGTGTGTGTACAGACCAGAGGCAGCGAATGGGGAAAAGACGTTCACCCCTCCTCCTTGGTCACTTGGTGCGACCCATCAGCACACTTTCTCCCAGAAGTCCCTGGTGTCCAGCACACTGCACTCTGATAGGCTGACACTTAGAAGGTCAGAGGTCAAAAGGTAAAGGTGAGAGAGGGGGAGAGAGGGAGGGAGGGGGAGAGAGGGAGAGGGGGAGGGAGGGAGAGGAGGGAGAGGGGAGGAGGGAGAGAGGGAGAGGGGAAGGGGGAGAGATAGAGAGAGAGAGACAGAGAGAGAGAGACTAAGAGAGAGACTGAGAGAGAGAGAGAGAGAGACGAAGGGTTCTCATTAGACTTGAAAACCAACCTGGGGCTCGGGGGGGGCGTACGCTCACTCTGATCCAAAGTGTCGTCCAATCACAGGGAGAGGGTTTGGCTCACAGAGGGAATATTGCATTGGGAATCGGGAAGAGTGTGTGTGTAAGTTGTGTGTGAGAAAGAGTGTGTGTGAGCATGTGAGTGAGTGAGTGAGTGAGTGAGTGAGTGAGTGAGTGAGTGAGTGAGAGGATTTAAACAGTTATTGCTCAGAGCCGGTGTAATTGGGGGGAGGGATATGGCTGTTTTAGTGATGTGGTTGATATGGTGTGAATGATTGCAACTGTTTGTTCGTTTGAATTCATCATTCTCCGTTCGCAAACAACATGAAAACATTTTACCATTGTAAAATGACGACTTTTTACTCAGAAAAGTGACTTTCTGCCTGGACGAGTGAAACGTAAATGCCAGGAACGTAAATCCCAGGAACAAGGCCTCATGAAAAAAGTTTATGTTGACACACACACACACACACACACACACACACACACACACACACACACACACACCTTTGCTGTTCTGCAAGCTGTGATGGACACTTGCAGACTAAAACTATTCTCAATTCAGTCCATACTAATTTCATCTAAAGTAAAATATCTAAAAGCCAGGGCAACATGTTTGTGGTCGCTGTATGGCTCTGTTGAGGGGGACTGGAATAGATCTCAACAATCCTCATTTCCTCTTTTGCACCGCTGCGTCTCCAGATACGTGTGTGTGTGTGTGCGTGTGTGCATGTGTGTGTGTGTGTGTGTGTGTGTGTTTGTGTGTGGTCTTGTGTTCATTTCCATGTCATCATAATGATTATTGAGTGTATTTCACAATATATTCTCAGCCATGGCAACATGTCTGTATTTGGGGGGATGGCTCTTTGGGGGAAACTCCCCGGCCGTCCGAGCAGCCTTGAAACACCACATCCCCATCAGGTCAAACAGTTTAGAACGCCCTGGACCAGAGATCTGAAGGGATTCGCAGGCCGCTTCTTAAAGGACGCCCCCTGACCCTAGCCCCCCAAAGGGCAGGAAAACCCCCCCTAATGTCAGGGAACCTGGAGAAGGAACCCAGAAGAGGGATCCCTCTCCAGGGATGGTAGGAGTGCAATAGGAGACGTAATAATGTGCAGATGTAATGGTAGCATAACAAGTGCTATCTGAGAGATATCCTCTATCCATCGCTATCTCTAGTCTTTATAGTGCAACACTTAAAAGCAGTTGCTTTAGTTATTTCAAGATTTCGTTTATATGTACTCAAAGGATTTTTTAAGTACGCAGAGAGAGAGAGAGAGAGAGAGAGAGAGAGAGAGAGAGAGAGAGAGAGAGAGAGAGAATTTCAAGATCTCATACAGGAGTTTCTGGCTGCCCTTTATGTCTTTCTGTCCTTAATCGATACTGGTATCAATCTGCTCTCAGAATAACCACCAACCTCCAGGAAAGACAAACTCCTCCTCATCTACCAGAGTGGTGTGCACAAGGCCTTACAGAGTGAGAATGGACACCTGGACTTGTTCCTCCGCTTCCTCCTGGGCCTGACTGAAGTCCAGTTCTCTGTGGTTTCCCCGATAAAGAGACTAAAAATGTACAAACCTGGCGATCGGAGACTGCTTATTGCAAAAGTCATCCTGGATCGCGATTCTCTTTCAAAGCGCAGAAGAGATGAGAGAGGAGAGGGAGAGACAGGGGAGAGTAGAGAGAGAGAGAGAGAGAGAGAGAGAGCGAGAGAGAGAGAGACTCTCTGTAGGGCAGGGGTGCCCAACCAGTCGATCGCGGTCTACCAGTAGATCGCCGACAGATCCCAAGTCGATCGCGAGGGGTGAAGAAAAAAAAAAAAAAAAAGTTTTTTTTTTTTTTTTAATAAAATTAAATTTGCGCGGGACATATACGTGCGGTAGCGCATGTGCTGTTAACAGCAGTTGAAAGCCGTCAACAGTAGTTACACACTCCTAAACGTTGGCATGGCTGAGGGGAAACAAGCTAAGACCTACCATTTTCACCCTGAGTGGGAGGAAGATTATTGATTATCGTTGAGACGGTGCCGTGCGCAGACGGAATGAAACCCCCACTGAAGTCCGTAGGTTCACGATACAACCCCCCCCCCCCCCCCCCCCGTCAACAATCGTTCTCTACCCCCCCCCCCCCCGTCAACAATTGTTCCCTACCCCCCCCCCCCCCCCCCCCCCCCCCCCCCCCCCCCCTCCCCGTCAACAATTGTTCTCTACCCCCCCCCCCCCCCGCTTGAAGGTAGGTTTGCTGGTAGATCTCGGGAGGTTGGCTACTTGAAAAGTAGATCTTGGGTCAAAAAAGGTTGGGCACCCCTGCTGTAGGGTAACTGTAGGCCTACAGACAGACTGTCTGTCTGTCTGTAGGTTCTTCTGTTAATCAAGTAAATATTTTAATGAGACAGTTTCCTTAAGTATTATAAGATATGAGTGACTTAAATGACTTATTGACTTATTATAGCATTGTTAACATAATGTTAATGTGAATGTCATGAATGTTGTTCATCATTTCGGGCATCTGGCAAGGATGCCCACTAGGCGCCTCCCTTGGGAGGTGTTTCAGGCACGTCCAGTGGGGAGGAGACCTCGGGGAAGACCCAGGACTAGGTGGAGAGTGAGTGAGTAGATCAGGAAAGTCTCTCTCGCTCTCTCTCTCTCTCTCTCAGATGCTCTTTCTTTACAGCTTTGGTGACACTGATACACACACACACACACACACACACACACACACACACACACACACACACACACACACACACACACACACACACACACACACACACACACACACACACACACACACACACACACACACACATACACACACATTAATTTGACTTTTGCAGGAAAGTCAGTACAAAAGCATTTAGAAACCACCACTGGACTCGGAGATGAGGTGAATTACTGTGGGGTCCCACTGACCGTCCTAACCCTAACACTGACCCTTACCCTGACCCTGAACCTAACCCTGACCCTAACCCTGACCCTGACCCTAACCCTGACCGTCCTTAGCGTCCTAACCCTGACCCTGAACCTAACCCTAACCCTAAACCTCACCCTGACCCTAACCCTGACCGTCCTTAGCGTCCTAACCCTAACCCTCACCCTGACCCTGAACCTAACCCTCACCCTGACCCAAACCCTGACCCTGACCTTAACCCTCACCCTAACCCTGACCCTCACCCTCACCCTCACCCTCACCCTGACCCTGACCCTAACCCTGACCCTGACCTTAACCCTCACCCTGACCCTGACCCTAACCCTGACCCTGACCCTAACCCTGACCCTGACCCTAACCCTGACCCTAACCCTGACCCTAACCCTCCCACCATCCGAATTAGCTACAGCCTACCTCTCCACAAATGGACAAAGAACATTAGTATTCTTTCTCCTCTGTTACAGTATCTTTTTTATTATTTTTATTCTATGATTAACCACCCCCCTTTGTATTATATTTTCCCCTATTCCCACCCTGCTGATTTTACTGGTTATATTTTCAGTATCTGGTGTCCAATGGTAATGCATAACTTAACCCAATTATAGTTTGTTTTGCATTGCATCTCTCTTCTGTTGTCATCTTTCTTTTACCTCCTAAAACCCCCCTCCCTCTTTCTTACCCCCCCTCCCTCATCTCTTTTGAATTAATCAACTGTGGCCCTTTCTCTATTCCTTTATGAGTGCACTCCCATAAAACCTTAATAATACTCTTACCATAATGGCTTCAGAGTGTTGGCTTCAGGCCACGCCACACCACGTAGGCCTCCTCTACTAGCTGTTAACCCTGTAGAAAGAAACACAACAATTTAGATCTGAGTTCAATAAAAGTTTACCTCAAATTATTACAAGCTATTCATCACATAGAGATTCTTGAAGAAGCAACAACAAGAGGCTCCCCTCCAACAGGGATGGCTCAAAAGGTAGCTCACCTGACCATTCATCAAGCCAGCTGCTCCAAACGACACGGTCCTAAATAAAATAAAAGATAACACTACGAAGTGGATGAACCAGAACCTGACTGCTCTAAAGAACACTATGCTGGGATCCTACTGGATCTCAGCACTGGTTTAGGGCCTTTCAACAATGAGGCTTATGACAGAGCCCTCAGGCGGGCCCACCAGGCTACGGCAGGCGACTGACTTCATCCTCCATCACCACACTACACTCCCTGGTCACAGATATCCTCCTCCATATTCTGATCTAGCCCCCATCATGTAATCATCTGATTCTTGCCTGTCTCTCTCCTCCTCCTCCTCCTCCTCCTCCTCCCTCTCCTCCTTCTCCTCCTCCTCCTCCCCCTCCTCCTCCTCCTCCTCCTCCTCCTCCACCTCCTCCTCCTCCTCCCTGCCCCTCAGTAAGTGTAGCAGCCACTAGCCAGCAGCATCCACATAGGCCTAATGCCGCTTTTCCACCGCACATGTAGCTCGACTCGACACGACACGACTCGACACGACTCGACACGGTAGCAGCACGGGTCCTTTTCCACCGCAAATAGTACCTCCGGGACGTGGGCGAGGTCTATGGAGTTAGATTCATGCCAAAACCCCGCACACACGCAAAACGTGTTTTGCTCACACATAACGATTCACACGCACACAAAACGTGTTTTACTCACGCAAAATGATTCACACACACGCTCAGTGTGGTTTGCAAATACAAAACATCATTCACAAACTAAAGCATTTTGCTTCAGAAACAAATACAGTATGTTTTACACTGCGCGTGGATCGGAATGCATTTGTGCACGGATCGGATTGCATTTGCGTACGGAACAGCAAGGCGGAAAATTAGTGCCAAAAGTCACGTGACAAATAAATGTCCTGTTATTCACACTACACAACAGCAGGTGGCGGTGTTGAGTCAGTTTAAGGCCGCCAGGACGATCTTTTTTCTCCCCAAAATCTTTATTTGATGCCGGCCAAACGTGTGTGGATTAAACTCCATACTATGCGACTTGCCGCCCCTTTGTCACGGAATCGTACGACACGGAGAAAAGCTAGTTTGGGAGATTAAATTGAACAAAATGAGCGGCCAACAGGTGAGTCCAATGGAAGTGTCGCCACTCTGTTTTGGCATCAAATAAAGATTTTGGGGAGAAAAAAGATCGTCCTGGCGGCCTTAAACTGACTCAACACCGCCACCTGCTGTTGTGTAGTGTGAATAACAGGACATTTATTTGTCACGTGACTTTTGGCACTAATTTTCCGCCTTGCTGTTCCGTACGCAAATGCAATCCGATCCGTGCGCAAATGCATTCCGATCCACGCGCAGCTTTCGTGTTCCGTACTTGTAGAATTGTTTTGTGTACTTGAAGGATTTTTTTTTGTACTTTGTGTAAAACATACTGTATTTGTTTCTGAAGCAAAATGCTTTAGTTTGTGAATGATGTTTTGTATTTGCAAACCACACTGAGCGTGTGTGTGAATCATTTTGCGTGAGTAAAACACGTTTTGTGTGCGTGTGAATCGTTATGCGTGAGCAAAACACGTTATGCGTGAGCAAAACACGTTATGCGTGAGCAAAACACGTTTTGCGTGTGTGCGGGGTTTTGGCATGAATCTAACTCCATAGAGGTCGGCTACGCGAAAGGGCCGTGACGTATTTTTGTACGCGACGCAAACAACACCTACGCAACCCACACATGGACAGAACCCACATAACAACAATGGAGGACATCGATGCGATGGTATTCGTGTTCGTATTATTAGCTGGCATGTTGAAGAAGTTGAAGAAGTGGAATATGTTGGCTGTGGCGCTGCTATGGCTGTTACCAGCATGGTTGCCATGTCGCTCTCGTGACTTCGTCACACTCTCTGGCCAATCAGTGGCCGGCCGTCTGCCGACGTCACCTTTTAGCATCGGCTCAGCTCGCTTGGAACCTAGAGCGAGGCGGTACTAAAAAAAGCAGCCACTACAGGTACCAGATACCATGTTTTCGCGGTGGAAACGCAAAAAATGCGAGCTGAGTCGAGTCGAGTCGAGTCGTGTCGAGCTGGTACCATGCAGTGGAAAAGCGGCATTAGTATACTCACTGCCTGCATTTCATAGAAGCTGACCTTTTTCAGTAGAGACAAAACTGAATAGGCAAAATTGAAATGTGTTTCCCTTCAAGGCAAAACCAGTCAGGTAGCCTATTACAGGTTGTTTTTTGAAAATTATAAAACTATTTCATTTACCATAGGGTCCTATAGTCATCCTGGCAATACTGCAGTTCTTTGTAGCTTAAATACTAAAGCCGTCATACTGACTTTTAGTGACTTTTAATATAGCCCACTCTTATTCTGTATGGTATGGAATTTAATTGAATTGAAAATGTTTTTATTTCAAACAAGTCCGCGTGCGTGCACATATTGTGTGTGTGTGTGTGTGTGTGTGTGTGTGTGTGTGTGTGTGTGTGTGTGTGTGTGTGTGTGTGTGTGTGTGTGTGTATGTGTGTGAGTATGCGTGTGTGTGTGTGTGTGTGTGTGTGTGTGTGTGTGTGTGTGTGTGTGTGTGTGTGTGTGTGTGTGTGTGTGTGTGTCTCATTCATGCTGTATTGTTTCCAGTCCTCCTCCAGCTAGCAGTGGGTTTAATCCTCCCTCTCATATTAAACCATATCAGTCCCGGTCCTCTGCCCCCAGCGCCCTCCAGAACCACGCTCCTCTGACTCACCCAGACCACGGCCCTCTGCCCCCAGCGCCCTCCAGAACCACGCTCCTCTGACTCACCCAGACCACGGCCCTCTACCCCCAGCGCCCTCCAGAACCACGCTCCTCTGACTCACCCAGACCACGGCCCTCTGCCCCCAGCGCCCTCCAGAACCACGCTCCTCTGACTCACCCAGACCACGGCCCTCTGCCCCCAGCGCCCTCCAGAACCACGCTCCTCTGACTCACCCAGACCACGGCCCTCTGCCCCCAGCGCCCTCCAGAACCACGCTCCTCTGACTCACCCAGACCACGGCCCTCTGCCCCCAGCGCCCTCCAGAACCACGCTCCTCTGACTCACCCAGACCACGGCCCTCTGCCCCCAGCGCCCTCCAGAACCACGCTCCTCTGACTCACCCAGACCACGGTCCTCTGCCCCCAGCGCCCTCCAGAACCACGCTCCTCTGACTCACCCAGACCACGGCCCGGCTCCCCGGCCGCAGTGTTAGTGGAGTCCTGAAGGGGTTCCCCAGTGTCTCCTAGGACCTAGCACCCTGCTCCCTAGAGGAGTCTCCTAGCACCCTGCTCCCTAGAGGAGTCTCCTAGGACCTAGCACCCTGCTCCCTAGAGGAATCTCCTACCACCTAGCACCCTGCTCCCTAGAGGAGTCTCCTAGGACCCTGCTCCCTTGAGGAGTCTCCTAGCACCCAGCACCCTGCTCCCTAGAGGAGTCTCCTAGGACCCTGCTCCCTAGAGGAGTCTCCTAGGACCCAGCACCCTGTTCCCTAGAGGAGTCTCCTAGGACCCTGTTCCCTAGAGGGGTGTCTCCTAGGACCCTGTTCCCTAGAGGAGTCTCCTAGCACCCTGTTCCCTAGAGGAGTCTCCTAGCACCCAGCAGCCTTCCCTGTAACCAGTGGTTATTTCTTTATATTATATTCATATAAACTTCACTCAGACTGTTCAGACTGTTTAGACTGCATTGTTCTTTGATATCAGAGTGAGGTGTCCCACCAACACGACCCTCCTTCCATTAACTCAGAAAGAAACCAGAATGATTTGAGGAGGGAGGGTCGACGGTGAAAGTGCAGGGGGCGGGGCCTGAGGCACAGCCCGACCTGTCCGTCAAGGACAGGCGTGGTGCGGTTGGAGCTTCTGCAGCGGGTCACGCCAAGGGGACCCCCACAGTGAGACACCTCACTCTGTTACCAGAGAACCAGGGGTCACGCCAAGGGGACCCCCACAGTGAGACACCTCACTCTGTTACCAGAGAACCAGGGGTCACGCCAAGGCGGTCCCCACAGTGAGACACCTCACTCTGTTATCAGAGAACCAGGGGTCACGTCAAGGCGGTCCCCACAGTGAGACACCTCACTCTGTTATCAGAGAACCAGGGGTCACGCCAAGGGGACCCCCACAGTGAGACACCTCACTCTGTTATCAGAGAACCAGGGGTCACGCCAAGGCGGTCCCCACAGTGAGACACCTCACTCTGTTACCAGGGAACCAGGGGTCACGCCAAGGCGGTCCCCACAGTGAGACACCTCACTCTGTTACCAGAGAACCAGGGGTCACGCCAAGGGGACCCCCACAGTGAGACACCTCACTCTGTTATCAGAGAACCAGGGGTCACGCCAAGGCGGTCCCCACGGTGAGGCACCTCACTCTGTTACCAGAGAACCAGGGGTCACGCCAAGGCGATCCCCACGGTGAGACACCTCACTCTGTTACCAGAGAACCAGGGGTCACGTCAAGGCGATCCCCACGGTGAGACACCTCACTCTGTTACCAGAGAACCAGGGGTCACGCCAAGGCGGTCCCCACAGTGAGACACCTCACTCTGTTATCAGAGAACCAAGGGTCACGCCAAGGCGGTCCCCACAGTGAGACACCTCACTCTGTTACCAGAGAACCAGGGGTCACGCCAAGGCGGTCCCCACAGTGAGAACAAGGGGTCACGTCAAGGCGGTCCCCACAGTGAGACACCTCACTCTGTTAACCAGGGGTCACGTAAAGGAACCCAAAGGTAACACTGTCTGAAGGCTTTCCTATAGGTTCACTGAAGGAAAGCCTATAGTGACCCCTATAGGAGAGCTATGGAAGGACCTCAACCTCCCCATAAACAGCCTCATCCCCCTGGACTCACTCTGTCCACGATAATTACAGTGTTTCACACTTTAATTATCTTTAATTTATCTGTTTATGGAATATGCTGTAATTTTTCATAATATCACACATTTGACTTTTTATGGCATAATAACTGACATGTATATATACATTTTGTGTTCAATCTTTTCTACTTATATTATAAACCTGACCTTTTTAGAGAGAGAGAGAGAGAGAGAGAGAGAGAGAGAGAGAGAGAGAGAGAGAGAGACTCATTCACCGCGTCTCTCCCCTCTGATCGTGAATACGAGTTTCTAGTTGTTACGTTAATCTCACCCCACCCTGGAACGCTTATTTTGCTGCGTCTACAGACTAGTCCAGGCTAGACCCCTCGGTCATCCGTCGACGGATGGAGGTAGTGTGAATGCGCCCTGGCCTGAATACGCGCGGACCATGGACCTCTAAAGACCGTTTGGAATGCGCCCGGACCGTTTTGAGTGCACCATCCGGGTCCTTTCAGTGCACTGCTTTTCCCCCGATCGTAATTGGAACGCCCTAATCAAACTAAGTATAGTAAGTATGGGAAGTATGGATATCGGAATACGTTTAACAGTCTATTTATTGGTAAACTGACATTTGTTTTCTGTAAAGGACGTATGAAGCGATGCATCAGTGACTGAGTGTCTCTACCTGCTGTTTGAACCATCAAGTGTCTCTTTGTATTTGAGCTTCTAGACAGCGCAGCTCTCTGTCTGTCGTTCATATTTTATTAAAGAGATGATTCTTCATCTCTGAGGGAAGTCAAGGAGCAGCAGCCTCTAAGAGGTTAGTCTGACAGGACTGTAAACTGGGAGGGGAACGGGACCAACTGTTCACAACAGCGTACTTTAACTCTGATTTAGTCGGACGGTTTTTATTTCACACTTTATTGCAGCAGGAAGAAGACTAAGGTACGGTCGTCAACACTGACCTGTGATATAATAATCATATGTAAAGATTGAACTTGTCTATCATCATATATCAGCAGGTTGATCTATCTAAGGTCACAGTCATTAGTTCGCAGTGTTGCAGCACGCAGTCTCCTTCACCCTCACCGTAGTTTTTGTTGCCCGCCCCCAATTCATTTCCGTGTTCTTGTTGCATCTCTGTCAGAGCGAATGATGGTAAAACCATCCAGGTGAAAGTTTGTATCCTCAGTGACATCCTCAGTGCAGTCAACGTCCGAAGAAACAAAACGTGAAAGAAGGGTTAAAACTTCACGGTAAAACACAAACACGCAAACGCGTGTTTGTGTCGTGTCTGGAGTCGCTCCCAATACTGGTATATCATCAAATATCAGTAGGTTGATTTATCTACTGTAACGCGGTTAAAGAGGATATTATATATGTTATGTATATGACTACAAATGTGAAGGACCTTGAACCCTATCAGTGTAAGATTGTAAGTTAGCCGGTCTCACTGCTGGAGCTCAACATTTTACTCTTTTACTATTCACCATTCAGATGCTTTTATCCAAAGGGACCCAGGGTAAATCAAGATGTACAAATATGTATTAGTCACCTGATTTAAGTGTTCTTGTGTGACTTTAAGGGGTACTTGGTGTAGAATGTAGGCATGCTGTTTTTATTCTTGATATGATTATTACAGGCATGAAAACGGGTCAGGCGTGAAAAAGGTGAGAAGGATATTATCCCTCTAGGGGGGTCCGGGGTATCCTCCCCTGGTAGAATTTTTTTAATATTCTGTTCGAGCCTGCATGAGAGTTCAATGTTGTCATTAGCCGTTACGTCTTTCTGACCAATCGCAGTTCAAGGCCGACCTGGGCTGTACCACTTCGGGAGGGGGCGCTCAGTTACTCCCCTCTAGACAAAATCGAATTGGTTGCGACGTTGACCCGGCGCCCCCCGAAACGTTAACGGGCCACAGGGAATTCTCCCAACTCTCCCGATTACCACTCTGCGTGTGCGTGCGTGCGTGCCTGTGTGTGTGTGCAGGCGTTATTCAACTGCCTGGTAAACATGTAGGCCTACGGTAATATTCATACTGGTTTAAATAATGCATTTGATAGTAGGCTATTTCCCATCGTTGCTGAGCAAGAATTTTGTTCGAAAGTTCAGCAATAGAAAACAAATAATAGCCCGGGCTATTGACGTTTTACGGTACCACTGTCATGCACCTACCCGATGTCAAGTGGACCGGGTTGAATTCACTGAGGGTCTCTCTTATATCCATCTTACCAAAGATATTTTGGTACTGTCCTTCTCAACACTCTCTGATCTCACTAAAAGGCTGGCAGCACAAAACAGCAATATCGACGAGATGCGCTATGCATAGAGAAGAAAGAATACCGACGTTGAATTTGCCACATTTTGCAACAAATTATTCTAAATCTGCCCATACATGGACACGGCAGAATTTTGCGGTTTTCACTCGCTACAATGTTGCATCTGTGGCTGCTGGTAATTCAATCCCAAAGAAGTAAACTCTACGGGGCTACTTTCAGCATTATGATGTTTTTTTTTACGGCACAGCGATCCGGGGCTATTCCCAAAAGATCCGGGGCTATAGCCTCGAATGCCCAGGTCTAACGAGGCGCCTGCTCGCGCATTCAAAGTTCTCCGTCCTGATGTCGGATACGCATTGCAATTCTCCGCCCGATCGATCTTATATGTTGACAACAAAATATTTGTAAATAGTTTTGTAAATAAACTTCCAAAGCTTTAAAAATCCTATTTGGTATTTTATTGGTCCTTTGCAAAGTAAACAACTTACAAAGTAAATAAGGCCCAAAGTCAAACCGAGTAGCGTTTCCGGAAAGGATTTTGTTAGAGGACCAATCACAGCCCTTACCGTCTCTGTTGCGTCCACTGATAGTTAAAAAATATTGGATGCGCACGTAAACTACGGAGAGGTTCTCCGACAGGCTCTCCATGTCTATTGCTGCGTTTTAATATCCATCCGTCTCGGAGGTCCGAGGACGTTGCCAAGCGACACGCCCCTTTTCCTCGGACGGCGAACTCGCCATCTCGGTTGAACTCAGTGGTGACCGAGCAAAATTCCGAGACAGAATTCAAGATGGCTGCGCCCATTGTGACTTGAAGTATGAACTGTTTTCATTGTGCTTGGACCACTTTGGTGGTTAAAATTAGGGCTGCAACTAGCGATTATTTTAATAATCGATTAATCGATGAATCGGATAGAAAAAAATAAAAATAAAATTGGAATTGCCGCATCTTTATTCAAAAACTGAACATTACTTCAAATTCACAGTGCAGACTGAAATGTAAAAACACCAGGTTATTGCTCCAACGTCCCGGAACTATTAAAAGTAATATTAAATAAAAAGATTAAAAAAACATAACTGGGATAACACAAAAAAGAAACATACAATGTATGATATACTTTTATATGTATATAAGGGATGTCCATGGTTAACCGGTCAAACCTATTGATACCATTTTCGAGACTCCTTGAAATAGAACTTGTAATATTGCTTTAATTGCTGATAAGATGATGATAGTTCAAGATAGGAAATTAAACAGGTCATAATTAATTCTATCTTTACTATCTATTTTATATTACTGGGAAAACAAGTCTTCACCAAAATCTCAATTTTTTATTTATTTTTACTGCTGCATTTGAACGCATCAATCGTATTTCTGAGCCGACCTGAACACATCACATTTGACACTGTTTGTGACCATTGGTTAGTTGTTTTTTATAAGCTAACTATCTCTATATCCTGCCGATTTTAACATGGATTTAAAAACTGCATTACTATTTTTAACTGACGGGACTTTCTACACCGTCCGGTTGTGTGATTACTACCGCTGCTTTGAATGACTGTTGATGCACGCGGTGCCGACTCCGAGCCCGTCTGCACAACGTCTGCAGCAGCAGCAGCTGACAGAATTTTCGGTTGGACCACTAGACGGATACTGAGTTGAAGGAGTTTTTTTTAACCTAAAGACAGTGAAGGTACAACACTTTTATGTAGGCCTACAGTCCAGTTTTAAGATATGACAAATACAAGCTGTGGTCGCTCACACTGAAGCTCGCTGTGGGCGTGCATGAACCGTGAACCAACCTGTCGGCGGCTGGCTGTAAACAGTGCTGCGCCTATGAGTAACTTATTAATCGCGCGACACAACGACATTTAGTAATCGATTTTTATCGATTCGTTGTTGCAGCCCTAGTTAAAATGGTAATTTCAATCACTCGTATTACTGCAATACCTTACTGCGTCCGTATCTCTGCCTATGTACACAAATATATTGTATTCGTGTACAGCACTTTGGTCAACTACTGTTGTTTTAAATGTGCTATATAAATAAACTTGACTTGACTTGACTATGGCCTATAGCCTACTTATTTTGGAGCGCCTGGTCCTCTGCCAATGCTACGAGAAGGGTCCAGCTGCAGGCTTGGGCGTTCCCGTCATGACACAAAAACGCCCATCGGGCGTTCCCGTCATGACACAAAAACGCCCATCAGGCGTTCCTGTTGCGTTTCATCGATCAATCAAGAAGAGGTGAGTGAGTTTCGCAAGGTATGCTACCCTTCCTTTTTTGGCGGTTTTACCTCGTAGTAACTTTCCAGAAAAACGAAAGGGTTATGATGAGAGATTGTCAGTAAATATGATATTGTTTATTTGACAAGATTGGCTGTGAAGCATTCTCATTTAAATCACTGATTTAGCTGTGGTATCGTTGTATCCGAATTCGAATCCGATATAAATACTCGTGACAAGCATGGTTCGGTAGCAGCGAATGCTATGCTATCTCGTCCATAAACGTTGCATATACTATTCAGAAATCAGCATCGTTTAAGACGGTTTGTAGGTAGGGTAAAGTTTGCAGCGAAGGCTTTGCCGATTATTTTACTGTGAGGTTAACATTACCAAAGTACATTGTTAAGTTGGATGTTAAGGTGAGCTGGCATGGTAAGAGGCATGAAATCGCGGCCACTCTGCTTCGTTGTGGTGACACACGCATCGGATTAAACTGCATGTAAACGTACTAGTACGTCTAAACTAATAACTAGTATGTTTACATGCATGGCATATCAGAGAATTCTGTCATTTCGGTCGCGGGGCAACGAATGAATAAAGATCGTTAGCACTCTGAAAAACAGATGACAGATGTGCCCGAAGTTACTACTTTATTACCTCCTTGGGTGAAATCGAAGCGTAGTGTGTACTGAATGCGTGTTGATGATGATGCATATGAATTGCAACTTACACGTCTTCCAAACCTTTTCAGTACCCTGGCACATGCTTTGTCCAATGGACCATGGAAGGGACTTTACTTGGCTGACGAGGTAAAACGTGTGGCTGGCGCACGATTCATTGCATCTAGTAGTAGCATTCACTGGTAGACAGGCAGGCCTCTAGATTGTTTATTATGATTTAATGAAGTGTTCCTATGTGACGCTGATGGGCCCTGGTTGCTGCTAAATGCTTGTTGAAAGTGCATTGTGCACTTTTTGTATGTAGCTACAAAATGAGGGTGGATATCACTTTATAGTTTATAGGCATTATATACTAATAAGAATCATTGACAAATCACATTCCCCTTTTACCACCACAGGACGCACCTCACCAGTATCAGAGCAACAGCTGTGGGGTGTTTATGCTGATGGTGAGATGCATTATTTTCAGAAATGATGACTGATGACTAGTTTGCAAAACAACTAACTCATTTGTATGTTAATTTCAGTACGCAATGTATTCTACCCTCAAAAGCAATATGATTTCAGTGAGGTGAGTTCTTTCAAATCTCAATCAGATGTGTAGCATGAAATATAAGGCTTTTAATAATTTAGTCATCCTTACTGGAGGCTACAATTAACATGCATCATAGGTCATACACATTACTTTGTCTTCAGGTACTGCACTTACGGGAGGATATGGCTACATCTTAATTTACACTGCCATAGTACACTGCTAAACAGTACTGTAACATGGATTTGTATCAGGCTATGAAGTCATTTAATGCATAACTTTACTTTTCAGGGGGACATGCTCTCTATCAGGAGGTGGTGGTGTGGACAGCTGTTGGAGACCTTTATGCTTGAAAGGTTTATATACTGTGTCCATGTTGCTATTTACTTATTTTTTGTGCTCACGAAGATCGTAGCCAATACACTTGTCTCTCTGTCTCTAGCCCTGCAGAACTAGCTGGCTCCTTCTCACCCTCTCCATCTCCCCATCTCAGTCACACCTTCCAATCACTAAGCAGTGAAAGGTATTGCATACTATGTCCATACTTTTCTATTTACGTATATTCTCTCTTGCTCTTTCTCAGACTTTTGATCGATCAGTGATTGCCTTTTTGTTTAATGGTGTGGGTAGTGTTGGTCTGGGCTTGTGTGATTGAATTGAAGGTTGATTATAATCCCTGTTTCTCTCCCTCTCTCTCGCTCTCCTTCACTCTTTTTCGGCTCTCTCGCTCTCTCTAGCCCTGCAGGACTAGCTGGCACACCAAGCTCACCCTCTCCATCTCCCCATCTCAGTCACACGCTCCAATCTGGCACAACAGAGGACAGGCCATTCTTACCACCCGAAGTCCTTCAGCAATTTGTACAAGAGACGCTGAGACTGGACATGGCGATGCTTGGCGTGTTCAACAGGGTTTCAAACACATTCCGAGAACTAATCAAGCCTCTCCATCCTTCCATATATATAAATGACAGTTTGGCAGGGGACATTAAGCTTAATAAAGACAATCTCATATACATAACGGTTAGAAAGATTTACAACAATGCAGGCTGTGGCAGTGGCCTTGCGCTACGCCTCAAAGGCTTCTCAAAAAAGAATTGGCCAAGCGCACCTCTGGTACTGAGGCACGTTGCATATGGCAGGTTTGTCATAAAAGATGTCTGCCTAGCATAATGTTCTTCTATTACTCCTTTTTCGTTTTATTTGGGACGTCATTTTTTGCAATCCCTTTCATTTGTAAATGTACATACTACTGTAGTAAATGTATCTGCCCAGAAATGCTGGTATTTTATTACTCCTTTCTTTTTTGTTTTTGTGACAAATGCTATACGATGTATATAACATACATTTGTGCCTACGATGTATGTTGTAAGGTTAATTGTTACAGAGCAATTACTGTATTTTGTCTTTATTGAAAACATTCAGTGGGAAAAGTAAGTGAACACTTGGAGTCAAATGGCCTACTGTTTGAGCCTTCATAGTGTCTGGTGGTAACTGGATTTGAACTGCATAATGTCCCAAGTGTTATTTTAATCTATTCATTATTTAATTTGGGCATATTCTTAAACAACTATATCAAACATCTCACTTATATCTAATACCCTACCTATCCTAACCCAGAAGATAATGAACATGAGATCATGGAGCCTCCCTGTAATGATCGTGTTGCATCAAGTTTGATGCAAAGTTTGGGCCGAGATCCGACGCATAAATGTAAGCTAACATTCTGTAGGCCTAGCTGGCTAACGTACCCGTATAACAAGATCGAAGAAGAAGGGGGCGCTAACGTCAGTTTTATGCTGCCCATACTACTAGATCGACGAAGAAGAACTGGGCGTTCCAGCCTGCGTAAACGAGAACGCCGGGGGGGCGTTTTAGTCTGCGTGAACGAGAACGCCCACGACACGGGAACGCCCATTTGTGTCTGCAGTCGGATGATATTGAATGCTACCGCGACAACAGCTTTCCGGGTGGCGTCCATGTTTTCCTGTGTGTGGGCGTGGCGTCAGATCCGAGATCCGAGTCGGTTCGCAGAGAATACTCGAACGCAGCATAAGTACAGCACTTTACGGAGGACTATAAACTGGCCGGCCTCTGAACCTACCCCCCCCCACCCCATAAATATTTTTTCATCGAATCTACACGATTCACGGAGGTCACCTATTTTGGTTTCAAAACGGCGAATTTCGCCGAAAGGTGAGTGATTTTCATGCCTGATAAATGCTCGATATGAAAAAAATATATATATATATATTTTTTTTTTAATTAAAAAAAAAACATTTCTGATATGGATTTACCTGACAGCCAATGCGGCAGAAATAAACAAAATAGTCAGATCGCAGTTTTGCGGTTAATGCCTAAGTACACGCCCATTCCCTGGTGCATGTTTGAGCTTCCGTTACAAACACACACACACACACACACACACACACACACACACACACACACACACACACACACACACACACACACACACACACACACACACACACGAAAATAAGAGAAAAGAAAATATATATATTTTTTAATATTATATATCGTGATTAATATCGAGATCGAAAAAATAATTGGATAATATTTTTTGCAATATCGCCCAGCCCTAGTGGACTTGCATCCACTGGAGAATGTTTGATCGTTTCACGCACTAATCCATCTTGATCTGTGAAGTTGATGAATTGTCACTTTTAGGTTTTCTACCCAGTTACCAAAAAAAGAAACATTTGAAATAGTATGCGCTGTGGCAAGCACATGGTTTGCATGTGTTACTTCGAAGGCAAAAAAAATCTAAAATACAAGAAAACACAAAAACCTACATTCAACCAGTGGGGTATGGCCCCTGACTCTCTGAAGAGGTAGGTACCTCCAGGTACCCCCTCCATGCCAGGGCGCCCTGAATTTATGTTTATTAATAGCTCCTCCACCGGGGTCAAGACAATTTGAGGGCCAGATCCAGTCTGCCGACTGTCTGCCTTTTCACGATTGGCTTGAAAAAATGGCTTATTTAAATTTATACCAATACGATGGTGGGAAAAGCTTACCAGTTTGCATCATTTTATACTTGATCCGCTGACCGCTTGGAACCCATCGGAGTACATCTTTTTTTTAGAAGAAAGGGGTTATGTGGTAGGATCTTTAAGAATGCTTAACTGGGATATTTATATATTCATGGCTCAAATATTAAGGATCATGCTTTTGACGTGTAACTAACGCATTTACGCGGTCAGCGATCCGTTGCCAGGTTTTGGTTCTCCGGGTTGCAGAGGCTTTAGCGTTCCCTTTTGTTGTGATAATGTCCTTCTCCTCGTCATAGCTCTCCAGGAGAACCTGGAGTTCCATTTCATTGAAATAAGTGGCCCGTTTCGCCTATCAATCAGGGTTTCCATGATCCATACATCACGTCTTTTTAGGTTTGGCGTGGACGCGCACAACCCTGTGTTAACCAACCCCGAGTTGATTGAACTAATACATAACCGCTGCTGTGGAACCGAAAACTCTGGGTTAGTCGACACAGGGTAAATCAACCTAGAGTTCAGCGTTAACTCAGTGTTTGTTAAACCTCCATTCGTGGAACACCCCTCTGGACGACTGTTTCGCAAGCTCTCTTGCGTTGTTTGGCCGCATGCATGCGCATGCGCGGTAGCCAGGCGACCGTCTCAGCCAATGGCGAGCTCAGTTGCCGCTGTGTGCTTTAAGAAAGATTCTGAAGCAAGTGCTGAGATTCCGATTGGCCCAGAGAAATGTCAATTATAAGAATGATCCAATACAATGACCCCCCCCCCCCCCCCGCCAAAAACAAAACTCTCCGGTTCTACACGATTCACGTGAATGACCAAAACGACCAAGAAAACGGCGATTGTCGCCGAAAAGCGACAAGTTTGCAGCTTTGATAAGTAAGGATGTATGCTACTAACTGACTATTAGGGCTTTGACTTTTGCCCAAAAATCATATTCAAAGTTTGTTTGTTTATTAATATTCAAATATATTTGAATATTTATTAATAATATTTTGACCATTAAATGCCTTCATTAAGACCTGGGCTGAATCAGAATACTTAGTACATACTATTTCGGTCTACAACTATGCGTAGACCGCCTCTGAACGCTTCCGAACACCGCCGAAACTGCACCGGATGTTTGGAGATGACGTATCTCCCCTCAGATGCCGGCAAGTTTACCTTGATAAGTTACCTGTTTTCCGTCTTGTCATCGTTGCTATTAAATTAAAAATGTCTCTTTTTACTTCATTACTTACTTTACTTTTTTACTCTTTTTAATGACTCTTTTTTTGGCCGCTTTCTACAACGTCTTTCTAAGCCGCTGTTGGTGGTGTCGGGTCAGCCATCTCTTCTTCGTTCGTTACCAAATTCCGGTTGCATTGTGGGATAGTGTAGTGACCTACCGTTGTATACTGTGGCGGTAGTACGCATTCGGAAACTTTTTTCGTACTACACAATGCGTACTGAGCCTTCGGACGCGCTATATTTGTGGCGTACTAGAAATTGCATACTATAAGTATGAGTATTCGGATTCAGCCCTGGATTGGGCTTTGCGAGGTTTGTTAACCGGCGATGCTATGGTTACCGGTCTTGCATGTTCCAACGGTTTATTAGGTTTCTAATAAATCGCTGTCTAGTCAATACTTCAGTCACTGCCTCTTCCGTGGTAATTACAATATTATGAACAGACTGCGTTGGGTTCTCCGACGTCTCTCCCTCTTGGCCTGCCCATAACAGGTTCCAATATTAAGGGCTGCCTAACATTCGTTCGAATTTTGATTTATTTTTTGATATCCGAATTATATTCGAATAACGAAGTTCGGATTCAAAACCCTACCGACTATAAAGTAGTATATAAACGACTCACTTCAACTAACTGACTAAAATGGGTAATATAACCTGCTAATTTACTATGAGGTACAACCTATTATTAAAAATGTTTATTACAGGTTTTCCCTTTAAATCAATAAAACCCCTTTTTGTTGCTATATATTTGGTCAAATGATTAAGCAGTATATGCAGGCTAATGTATCTTCAGGGCTTTGAAAGGGATAATGTTCACTGCACATTACCCCTTCCAGAAATGTTTTGTAAATGTCTTTGTACCGGTCAATCCAGAGGTCCAGAGCTGCTCCTCCTCAGAGTCTGTCTCTTCAGGTGAGCAGACTCTCACCTGGCCGGGCTTCTCTCTCCTCATGAAGGCTGGAGCCACAAAGGACAGGCCTGACACACACACACACACACACACACACACACACACACACACACACACACACACACACACACACACACACACACACACACACACACACACACACACACACACACACACAGTGATGTGTACAGCAGCACCACCTGTGTCTGTATGTAGAGCAATGTACTCAGTAAAATAGTATTTAACTATGAGTGGTTTACCAAGAGACGACATAACCAAATGGTTTTCCTTGATCTGCAGGAATCTTTTTTTCTCTGCCATACAGAGGCGGTTCCATTTTGTTGTGGAAAAGTAGGCCCTGATATCCGCAAAGTCCTCCTTCACCACAAACACACAACATAATGTCCAATACTGTTCATCTAACCTTACCACTTTGTAGATAAACAACCTTAACTACAACCGTAACACATTCTAGGTAATACTGAATCTATCAAAGTCAACAGTTGCTATAGAGCAGCCAAGTAACTGTTGTAAATCCCACACATTTTGCATAAGTAATATCGGTCTCCTAAATTGCCACTCTCCATGGAGGGTCCCTTTCATGAACACATTGGTCTTATCTGATCGTCTGATCTGATTTAATGGTGATTAACTCACCAATGTTGCATGAACAGATGTTTAAAGTATTGATATGGTGTCTCACCTCCTCCACTGAGTTACTCATCTGACTGGTAGGCCTACAGCTTGAGTCCAGATCAATCGTCTAACAATGAAACATAATTAGAACATCTGGGGTAAATATCGAGGGATTCTGACCATAAATCACTTACGTCCTCCACTTATGCTTAGTTATGTAAGCCATTAAATGATATAATAACCAAACAAGTTTAGAATATAATACATTTCAGAGCATAATATGCCTTACCACATGCACTTGAATGGCACAAAAATGGAGATCCGAGATTCTATTGTTCAGTTGATTCGGCCCCAAACTGAGAAGAAGCGGGAAAACTTGGGCGAACTCCCGCCCCTTCTGGTAGAGCCCACGGCACATGTACTGCTCAGTGTCGCAGGGCAACATCAAGGAGAGATATGCTTCCGCATCATGAGTCTATGTAGCCTGGTTCTATGGAGTCAGAACAGTCTCATTATTAATGAATGCACAGAGAAGGATTCACAAATGTATTTTGTGATTTATATATAAATTACTCTCTTCTCACAAATACATTTCAATGCACACACAAATGGATATCGGCATGTATAAATGTAAAATAAATCCATAAACAAAAATAAGTTTCACAAACATATTTCTGATCCACACACAAATATGTCTTGTTTTAAATAAAGGTCATATAAATCCATAAATATATTAATTTAAAAAAGATTTGCAATTTTCATCAAAAATGTATTTGGATGGTGTTACATTTATGTACAAACTGTTAAACTTGAATTTACAAGACGCTTTTCATTTGTGAGCTTGTTTGCATTTGTGTGTGAAACTGTCTGCATTTATGTGTGGATTTTTGAGACTCTCCTGACGTCGCTAGATTCACAAATGCATTTTTTTCAACAAGGAAGTCTCTGTAGCCAATCGGATGCCTCCCTCGTTTTCAGTCAACCACATGACTGCTGTGACTGGGTTTTTACGTCGGTGCCGTTTACTACTTTAACGGCACCGATAATCCCAAAACCCAGTCGAAAATAGATGGAAAAAGTGTCGTGACGCAGCATTTACTTCTTCACCACCTAGAGATTGTTATGTACGATCATTCAAAAAACCATGTTCTTTCCGATAGAGTAGACATTTGACAGAGAACCGGGAGGCTCGGAGGCTGGACTCAGAGGTCGGAACTGCAGCCATGTGATTGGCTGAAAACGAGGGAGGCATCTGATTGGCTACAGAGAGTTCCTTGTTGAAAAAAATGCATTTGTGAATCTAGCGACGTCAGGAGAGTCTCAAAAATCCACACATAAATGCAGACAGTTTCACACACAAATGCAAACAAGCTCACAAATGAAAAGCGTCTTGTAAATTCAAGTTTAACAGTTTGTACATAAATGTAACAACATCCAAATACATTTTTGATGAAAATTGCAAATCTTTTTTAAATTAATATATTTATGGATTTATATTACCTTTATTTAAAACAAGACATATTTGTGTGTGGATCAGAAATATGTTTGTGAAACTTATTTTTGTTTATGGATTTATTTTACATTTATACATGCCGATATCCATTTGTGTGTGCATTGAAATGTATTTGTGAGAAGAGAGTAATTTATATATAAATCACAAAATACATTTGTGAATCCTTCTCTGTGCATTCATTAATAATGAGACTGTTCTGACTCCATATGGTTCTACCAGACTACTTCACTTCATTTCATTTGGGAAATTCAAATTGAGCGGAAGTACTTAGGCGGGCGGAGCCAGGCTAGGGTCTATGGCCATAGATATATATATTAACTAGATGCCTCGTCCGCGCTACTGGCCAATGGAGTCGAACGTCACCACTGGCGGCAATCCTACCACAGTAAGCTGCTCACCAATAACATTGTGTTGGTAGTGATTCATGTACTTTTTAAATAACCATAACTTGCTCAATTTTTAACCGATTTTCAAACGGTTTGGTTTGTTATAAACGTCAGAGATGTAGGTATGACAGTACATTCTTATGAATAAATGTTAGGTTCTTAGAAAAATAGAATAATGTTCTAAAATAGGTACAAGATTTCCCTTTACAAATATAGGATACAAATATAATGTATTTATGTAATTATAACCATGTGTTTTCATATGAAATGAACATTAAACAAAACAGATAGGTGCAATAAATACACACATGCACAAGGTATTCATGTTATTTATGTTAAATCAATATATGGGTTACTAAAACTCAGCAATCTATTATGTTGGTAACTTCACTCAAATCTATCTACAGTCAAGTATGCATTTAGACAAATATGAATATAATATATGCAACCTTTGGGGCTGTTCAAGAAAACTGAAGGCATGATGCCACCATAGGTTTGCAGAGAACTATATACAATATACACACTGAAGGCATGATGCCACCATAGGTTTGCAGAGAACTATTTACAATATACACACTGAAGGCATGATGCCACCATAGGTTTGCAGAGAACTATATACAATATACACACTGAAGGCATGATGCCACCATAGGAGAGAACTATACACAATATACACACTGAAGGCATGATGCCACCATAGGAGAGAACTATACACAATATGCACACTGAAGGCATGATGGCACCATAGGAGAGAACTATACACAATATACACACTGAAGGCCGCTGAAACCCCAGTTCATCTTCACGGGAAGGGGGGGGGGGGTAGAAAGAGTGGCAGAGAGGCTAATGCCCTTTGAAAAGGACTGTTTTATTGAGCTTCTGTTGCATGTTGTTGCTCTGTAAGCTTAGTGTAGTCATTTTAGCGATGTGGTGTAGCCTTAAGGCCGATATATGCTCTGTTTTAGACGTAACGTGTAAGCACGTAAGATACATAACCCCCCCTTGCGCGGTAAAATATCCCCCCTTACGTGCTTAAGTGCGTCGCCCAAAATTCCTGACTATGCGACTAAAACACTACGGCCCTACGCAGCTCGCAAAGACTGTGATTGGCCAGCTAACCACATCCTTTCAGGAGTCTCACATTTCCGGTTTTACAGCATAATAGCGCCATTTTTAAAAGGCTGTGACAGAAGCGAATGAAGAATTTTGAAGAAGGAGAAGAAGAAAACACAAGAACGAATTATGATAATTATAAATATAAACAAGCCAGCGATTTCCACTTCCACGCCCACAGATTCGTTCGTTGCTCCCCCTACTGTTCTGGTGGAGAATCCCCTTGCAACACGCGCAATCCTTAAGGAACCTTAAAGGAACCGTAAATCAAAGCGTGTCTAAAGTCCCTTGTGTAAATTACGTGCTTACGTCTCTGCGTCTAAAACGACCCTAAATCGGCCTTTAGCTTAAAAAACAAGGACACAACTAGTGTTAGCGCAACACATTCTCACTCCGAGCGCGTCGATTTCTGACGAACGGTCAGTGACTTTGGCTTCAGTTTCTGACGCAAAAGGGTAGCCTTGCGCTTCTTTTTCCGACGCATGGGGTTTTCAACTCGTTACAATGTAACCCCATCACGGGGGACCCGACGGCTGCACATAGAGACGCTATGAGCATTCATCCCATTGGCTAACGGTGGACCTTGCGCTTCTTTTTTCGACGCAGGGGGTTTTCCACTCATTACAATGTAATCCCTCCACGGCAATGTATGAAGCTATGAGCATTCATTCATCCCATTGGCTAACGGAAGACCCGATGGCTGCACATTAACGGCAATTTTACAGTGAAATCTGTGACATTCCTCAACACAACTACACCAACGTGTCCTTGTTAATTACAAAACATGTATGGGTTAAGTTTATGGGCATCAGTTGTCCTGTTTTGTGCTTTGATTGAGAGAAAAAAATCGTTTTTTTGATCAGTGCTGGGTATCTGAGGTCGTGGCTATAGAGACCAAGACAGACAGAGCAACCGTTTCTCATCAAAATTACGTTCCCAGAGAACTATTCGGCATTCTCAATTACGTTTGTTTAAAAAACTTATTTTGTCCGTGATTACGTTTTATTGAACATATTGTAGTGCCGGAGGAAAAGGAGGACGTAGGCAACTTAATTATAACCGTTTAATCCAATAAAACAGATCAGAACAATCAGTCACAGTGCATGGTTAGATCTCGCGTGCAACCGCCTAACGCGTCCCCATAGCCCCCGTGACTCCTGACCAGTTCCCTCCCACTCGATCAGTAAGAGGGGAACACAAACCCATAATGTAGTCACTACAATATCGTAAATACGAATTCGTTCTCAGCCCATTTTTGCCATTTATTTACCGTGTTACTATAGCAGAATAAAGAATAAATTCATTCATTATCATTCAACTTGAACATGTGTTTTTACAGTATTGAGTGGTGGAGGGATGACGTGTGTTGGCCAACCAGGAAGTGAGCGTCGCCCTCGGTTCCGTTCCCTTGACAAAAAGCCAACAGGTTTTTCCATTGGATTTTGGATTATTGCAGAAGAATTTGCATCTTTGAAGCGGCTCCTCAAAAACTGAAATTCAATAAATAAATAAAAATAACCGTGCTTCAAAGAACGAAATGTAAACTAATGCATTCTGAATGGGAGTGTTTCTCAGATTTTTCCATGCTACACAGAACGAAATGTTAACCCATGCAAATAAAGACTTCATGGTCCTAATAATTTAAACATCATTAATCTCCTGATTAATCTCTTGAGTGTGTAGGGTGGTATTCTATTTTTTTCAACGGGGCTGCATCCAGTCACTTGACCGTCATGGTTGCTATGGTGGTTGCTATCGACCACCCCCTCTAATCCTTAAACCACGCGGCAAAGGAGCTGCCATCAATTGTGTTGTTTTGGTCGTAAACTAGGGTCCGATGGTTAAAAAATAGACAGATATTCCAAGGTATCCTTAAAGGTTGGGTACGCGATTTGCGAAACGCCAGCAGATTTTGACAATACACAACTCAAATGGTCCTACCCCCTCTCCTTCAACGCTGACTCTGACTCCACCCATTCCAAGTACCTGGACGCGCAATCATGCACGAGCGCGAACAGAGATGCGCGAGAGCGAGCCAGGCTAGCGTAGGTTTTCGTTTAACAACATGGCACTACATTCAGCTGTAAATTGCACCCAGTACCGCGGGAAGTAGGGGTTTTGGGGGTGCTGCAACACCCCCTGTCCGAGGCCCTGTCTTATCACAGAAAACGATCATTTCTAAAAACCAAAGTGGAGATTTCTGAAAACGCCGGTTATGTGTTGTCGTATCAACGGAGAAACGGGATTTTAGGTTCTGAAGCGTCACATTATGCACCAGGAAATGCTTAACGTCATGTGAGCGTCCGCTGTACCGTATTGGTCCGAATATAAACACAAACCCCATTGTAATACGACCTATATTTGGAAAAAAGATTTGAAGACCAGATCTTGATTTCATGAATAAATAAATTGTATTAATTGAAATAATATACGAAAATAAAAAGGCATAGAATAAAACACTGCATTGCCACTAAACAGTAGTGCAAATAGGCCGTACTGATGTGTACACCAAAGACTTCCTGACACTCCTCTGCCCCGCTGTGTTCGCTCTGGCTGTGGTCGCTCCGAACTGTTTCGGCCCGTGGCAAAGCGAGTCATCCTCGCTGCTGTCCAAGGCATGTTGAGACGCAGCATTTATTTAATGCTCATATGTCCTAGTGCTGAAAAAAGGTTACATGAAAAAGTGTGAGGGTAGCGGTGGTGCGCTAAACTTGTTCTGTGAGCAGCTGGATGTGAACCATGGTGTGAAGGAAGTGAACACAACGATCAATTTTCAACTGTGCGCGCATGCACTGGTGTAATTGAGCTGCGCTGCTATATATCTTTTTATCAATGTGACGAGTTGCGAGTCTAGTGCAGGCCGGGTTTTTTTTTCCAGCACCCCCTGCTGAGAATACGTTCTCGCGGCTATGGTTGCACCAGATGTTATAAACATTAAACGGTCACATAAATCATTACTATTTTTAGAAAATGTATGTTTGTTTCATATAATTGTATTGGAAGTCCTGGTTTTCACTAGGGTTGCCGCGGTGTGGACATTTTCACACCGAGTAATACACTCGTCTCAACACCGGTATTACCGAGTATAAACGGTATAAACTTTGAAACTAGGTCAACCGCCACACAAGCATTGGTTTTTAGACCCTTCTCGTCCTTCAGTTGCCGCCAACGTTCAAAAGAAGCGCCTAGGATTATTCTTGATTTCAGTTTTTCTCTTTCAGCGTTTTTATTATCAATTACTCTCTGAAAAAGAGTTTTCCTTCTCTTTGCTGGTGGTGGTGGTGGTGGTGGTGGGGATTGTGGCGTCTTGTCTGCCATGGAAATTGTCTTCTACTGCTAGGTCCAAATGTGGATTAACTAGTTCCAGTAGATACCGCAGGATAACAACAAACAGGAGCTTGCTCTGGGTCACGAGCTCTGGGTCACGAGTACTGCACGAAGGGGTCACGCGCGGGGCGCGGGGGAGGGGGGGAGGGGGAGTGCAGTACGACCGTTTGATTGACGTACTTACTGTCCAATGAAACTCGGTGGCAATGGAAATGATTGGCTGGAGTTTTTCGAGCCCTGCCCGTTCCACAGATGATTGACAAGTTTAATTTTGATGTCAGTACTTCTGACTCAGTGGCTGTAAGCGGGTTATGATAAGGATTTCAAGTAATTTTGCAAAAATGGCCAAAAAAGCGAATCACCTACGCAACCTTTAAAGGCAGCTTGGATGTTTTTATTTTCTGCAGTTTAGACTTCTTCTATAACCTATTTTTGAAAGCAAAACACCAAGCTCATGAATTTAACGAGGCAGGGTTATTTGAAACAATTTATTAAATAAATATTTGTGAGAGGTCATTCCTTCTCCTGAGTTTGCTTCCTATTTATGTCTAGTGTACACCCCTACTGTCCACAAGCATCCCCCCCCCCCCTCCCCATATGGATTTGGAGAATTGTTGCCACGTCCCAGTGGTGGAGGTATCATATATATGAAAGAGGGCATTCAATTATAGTACAATGATCAATTAGGAGGTCGAAGCCCTAAAGGAAGTGATGCAATAGGTGACTGAGTCGAGAAAATGTAAGTAAGCTGTACTTTGGGGACGCTAATATATCAAAGGGGGTCTCAAAGGACGCATACGCTTCAACCTGTGGCTCCAGCCCTACAGGAAATGACTCAGCAAGTGCTCCATCTCGTTACACCTCACCCAGCGGCTCGCTTGCAAGATTTTGGCCTGAAGTTCTTCCCAGACCTACACCGTAGCCATCCAACATGCAGATCTGAGAATCAGGCCTCTCTTTAATAATGACAAAAAGTTACGAGAGAAATACACATTCACTTTTTGTTATCTCATAAGCGGCGTGGTGCCGGCTCCTTTTGACCTTTTGACCCCAGACTTCAAAAACGTGGCCACAGGCCAGCTGTGTCTACACACCTTAAGTAGAAACTAACCTCTGTCTTATGTACATTTACTGTACTGTTGGAGGTCACACCCCTTTTCTGGCCTTTTCGAGATAGCTAGGGATGCTAAAATGTTTACACACATTTCCCTGGGCGAGTTTTTGCAGAATAGGGCTGGAGGTGGAGGCGTGCTGGTTCCTGACGACCGCCAGCTGCTGAAAGGGGCTTTGGTGTGGAGAGGGGGGGCTTCTTATATCTGTGGAGAAGCGGCCCGCACCAGGACATCCTGGAGGTCCCAGGACATCCTGGAGGTCCCAGGACTTTCCTGTGAGTTGATATTATTTTATGATTCTGGAGTGTGGGGTTGTTGTGTTGTGCGCGTGTGAATGCGTGTTTCAGTTTGTGTGTGTATGATGTTTGGTGTCAATGTGCTGATGAGGGGTACGATGTGTGTGTGTGGCTGCCCCCCCCCCTGATCGTCTCCGCTCCTGATGTCAGGGGTCCCCTCAGGGAACCTGTTGGGGACCTGGGCCTCCACGGGGACCGTTCTGCCGGCCGGGGGGTCTAAGGTGGGGGCTAAGGGAAGTACCTGTTGGGATGTTGTCAGGTTGAGTGGTGTAGGTGTCGTGGGGAGTTTCTAGTAGGGGACTGAGATCAGAGACTATTTAGCTGTTGAGTGGCGTAGGTTCTGCTGTTGTGTCGGTGAGTGGTTGATGACTGGGAAGTGGATGGTGGCGTTGGGGAATGTGGTAAGAGCCTGTTTATTAAGGGCCGATATTTGTTTGATGGATGTAAGTTCGGGGTTGTGATTCATGTTGTTTATGCCAACTGAAAGGATGACTGTTTGTGTGTGAGTGTGTGTTGGTGTTTTCTGTAGGATGTGTAAGATATGTCCTATGGTGGCCCCGGGATAACTGTCTATTTGTATGTGTGCGTGTGTTTGTGGGGGTATTCTATCGAGATTGGAGTCGCAGATGATGAGTGTGGGTGTGTGTCCTAGGTACGACCAATCCTGCAGCTTGTGGCCCCCCCTAACCTTATGGTAGGTGGGTCGATAGTATTTTAAGACTGCAGGATTGGTCGGGGAGGGGATGGACTGTGGTTTGATATCTGGAGGGGGTAGTGTAGGGGGGGCAGTGGGGGCCGGAGGGTTGGTGTCAACAGTGACCTGGCAAGAAGGTTGTGGGGGGAGGGGGGAGAGTTTTGGTTAGTTGGGTTCATGTGGTCGTGTTGACCTTAGTAGGCCCCTTCATCATTGCTCTTGAATGGCCTGTGCGTCTAGGTGGATGATTGTCTCCTTGCGGGGGTTGGGAGTGGGAGTGGTTGGATGCAAGTGTGTGGATGGAGTGAGGGGGAACTCTGGAGAGAGGGTGGTGTATGGTGGTGTGTTGGTTGTTGCCCGGTCCTCTGAGGTGGAGGTTCATCTGGTGAGAGGATTTCTGACTGGGGGGAGCGGGGGAGAGGGTGGGGATGGGTGGGGGGGGGGTTGGTTGAGTTGGGGGGGGGGTAATTGATCTGAGGTGGTGTGGAGGGTGTGTGGTGCGACTCTGTGGGTGTCCTGGCTCCTGCTGCAGGTAGGGAAGGTGGGGGCCCTACCCCTTATCCTTGAGGGAGGGGGGAGGGGGAGGGGGGGGGGGTTGGTTGAGTTAGGGGGGGGGTAATTGATCTGAGGTGGTGTGGAGGAGGTGTGGTGCGACTCTGTGGGGGTCCTGGCTCCTGCTGCAGGTAGGGAAGGTGGGGGCCCTACCCCTCCCCCTTATCCTTGAGGGAGGGGGGGGGGTCTGTTGTGTTTCTGGTTGTGTGTATAGTTGTGAGTTCCGTCAGTGTGGGGCGTGGGCCTGAATAGAGTGATCTAGGGTGTGTGTGGGTGCTGGTTGGGGAGGCAGAGGGAGGGAGGGGGGGGGGATCTGTGTGGCTGAGTGTGGGCTGTGGAGGTGTCGGTGAGGGGAAGGTCCAGGCTCGAGGTGGGGTGGTATGGGGACTGGTCGGTATGGGGGGTGGGGGGGAGTAGGTTGAGGGGGTGTGGGTTGGTAATGAGTGGTGAGTGAGGGGCGGACGGTGTATGGAGTAGTGTGTGTTCTAGTTGATGTAAGGTGGTGGGTAATAGTCTGTGGCCCAATCTCTTGTGTGCCCGGTTGGTAGCGGTCTTAAGTGAGAGTGAGTTGGTGGGCTGGGGTGTTTGTGTGAGTTGGTCTATTGTGTGTGTGTAGTGTTCTTTTAGGATCTACATGTCATTGTGCATCCAGGTGTTGGTGTTGTCATTATTTCTTTGTGATGTGGTGTCTGTGGGTGATGGGTTTGATGAAGTGTGATCATTTGTGGACCTGTCGTAACATCCCCCTGGGGAGTTCCCGGGAGGACACCGCTCTGTCCGCTGTGTCCCTGTGGTGCAGGGCCTGGAGTATTTTAAAATATACTTTGTCTTTTCCACGGGTTGGGCCATCTGGTGCAATGTACCGGGTGTGTGTTGGTGGTGGTGGGAGGAGTGGACGGGTGGATGGTGGAGGTGGTCTTTGTGGTCTGAGTGGTTGTGTGTGTGGGTGTGTTGGTGTGGGTCTGGTGTGCTCTGTGGTTTGATATGTGTGTGTGGGTCTATTGTGGTGATGGTGGGTGTGTGGGGGTCTATACTGAAGGCTGGGGGGTCTATAACGGGATGTAGGTGTGGGAGGTAGCGTGCGTCTGTTGTGTGCGTGGTAGTGTGGCTGTGTGGTGTTGGTGCGATTGGTGTAGGTAGGCCTCCAGCTGACGGTGACGGTGGTGGTCCCGTGGTGGGTAGCCGGAGAGGGTGGTGGTCCCGTGGTGGGTAGAGGCGACGGCAGGACGGTCCCTGGTAACTGCTGACGGTGACACAGCCAACGGGGCACTGTAACGGTGCGGCCGCCCGTTACCTCAGGCAATAGATACAAACAGGACTGACACCGGGATTTACAAGTACCCTTTTATTTACACACACAGAACATTCAAACGCGTTCATGACGCCACCTGCAACACACAAGAAAAAACACACGTTATGAGGAAGCCGGTCAGGGGACACGGTACAAACAAGGACAAGACGTAAAACACTCGCGTTACGGTTGCGCTGGCTTCCGGGTGCCGGGGGCCT
>NW_026613550.1:0-77500 GCF_026213295.1 Gadus chalcogrammus
CAAAACTGCAGGTGGTGTGTGTCTCAGAGTTTTGTGCATGTGGTGGGTGTGTTTTGGGTGGGTGTGTGTGTGTGTGTGTGTTGTTGTGTGTGTGTGTTGGTGTGTGGGTGTGTGTGTGTGTGTGTGTGTGTTGGGTGTTGTGTGTGTGTGTGGGTGTGTGTGGGTTGGGTGTGTGTGTTCACCATGGGGCCGGGGACCAATATCAGCGCCTTTGTTGTGATCATACTGAGCAGCAAATGTCTGTTGGAGTGAAAAATAAAACCAAATAGAGACAAAATATACATATAAAGTTCATACAAACAATATACTTTTTCTAATCATAGGTTATTGTCTGTTCCATTGCTAATTGTGCCAGAATTGGGTCAGGTGAGTTTAATGCTTGATCGTTTATCAACAGATGAACAGCAAATCAGCATCTTCCTGTAGCTTCTATACCTTACGGTTACATAGGAACCAGCAGTTAACCTTATTTACTGGAAGGCCTTCATCACATTCAGTTCCCCACCTAGGAACACTTTAGAACCAACGTCCACTTCAGTTCCACCCCCACCCCAGCAGACACTTTAGAACCAACATCCCCTTCCTCCCCCACACAGTCACATTTAGAACCACCATCCACCTTCGCTATCCCCCACCAGCAGTTGACCAAGTCGCCCCTATAGGATACTCTCCCCAGGCCAGGGGGTCCTGGGCGCCAGCAGGGCCGGGGTTGCCGAGTCATGCGCCGTCCCTGCCCGTCGGGCCCGGGGTCCCTGTGGAGGAAGCCTTGGGTTAGTCTCCGTTGATTACCAACTGATTGACACACAGCCACCGTGTCTGCTGGGAAGCTGCCAAGTCCCAGCTGTGTCGGTCTGTGGCTCGGTTTGGTCTCAACTTGAATAAAAGCGTCATGTCCTTTTACTAAATTGTTTTATTATTGTTAATAGTTAGAAAAAAGATAAATCTTAATTTGGTCTGGATATGTGAGCCAAAGTCAAAAAATAAATATAAACACATATTTTGTTCAGTTATTTCCAGCGGGTCTTGGGCAGCAGAGATTGGTCCATTATTATTTGTTATATTATACACGGCGGAGGGCTTTAGGCTGTGCCTGATGTAAACAAGGGGTGTGGCGCTCTTCAGTTGAAAGGTCATCGCGTCATCATCTCTCAACCCGATAAACTTCATGAAGTTTCTATCCAGCAAACATGGCATTGTCATGCATCTTGTACATAATTAATGATTTTGATAGTTCTTACCCTTTCACCCTCTTTCCTTTCGGGCCCTGAGGAATAAATACACAATTGGCTGAGTCAGAGGCAGACATTTTTAACAGGAGGTCAATCAGCGGTAAAAGGGGAAGTAGACTTAAAACTTAACATGCAAAATCTAAAACCTAAAGAACTGGGCTACAATCGCTGGGGATGAATAGGTGCATGTGGACAAACTCATGTGAACTGCAGCAGCCAAGCACCTTCAGTTGTGGAACATAGTTCAGTCCACTTCATTGAAGCCTGGCCTTTGGCGAGAGCTGATGCCTACAATGTCTGCCCCTGAGCTATGCTACGCATTATCACATACCCCACATCAGGGCTAAATGATACATCCAAACCAGGGTTTGATTGCTCACTTTGAATCTTCCCGGAGTAGAAATAGAAGCTAAATAATATGTTGTTATTTCTTTGTGTCATTTAACTGTGCTGCTGTATCATGCACTGTTCAGCATTGCTGTTCAATCTATCTCATTGCACATCAACCCATTAACATGCGGGATTTATGATGCTGTACCTGTCCATGGAAGACAGAAGCACGCCTCATAACTGCTCCCCAGATCACGTGCACACTGTATATAACTGATCCGAACCACAATCAGGGGCGCTCACTAATTCCAAGAGTGGGTTGTTTCTGGAATAGGCGAAGAAATATCATTCCAAAGCGATGATCAATTAATTGAACTTTTACATACTCTAGGCCTACAAAATGGAAGAATGCGAGCAGATACACTGTGTGTGTGTGTGTGTGTGTGTGTGTGTGTGTGTGTGTGTGTGTGTGTGTGTGTGTGTGTGTGTGTGTGTGTGTGTGTGTGTGTGTGTGTGTGGTGTGCTCTCCCATACCATCACCTGTGGGGCCAAAAAGGAGTTAGCCCACCAATCTCGTGGGGACCACTTCACTTGTGGGGCCCAAAATTCGGGTCCCACAAGTTTTTTCATTTAAATCAACTCAAGAACACCTCCAGAATGCTACAGCTAAGTCTCAGAGAGGGTTCCATAAGTCACGATTTGGGAGATGGGTGTGTATTTGTGTGTAAGATTTGCTCCCCTAGCGACAAGACTTTGCCAGTACACTTTGATACACACTTCAGGAAGTGTGTATGATTAGCCCGCCCCTCCGCCCATCCAGCCAATGCGAATCGTTCTTCTACTGCAGCAAGGCGGGTTTCTGTGCAACGTCATCGCAGATGTGCGCGCGCAGCCAGGGGGCCGAAAGCAGCATTTGTCATTTGTTTACCAGCGGAGGTCAGCGGAGAACGAAAATGACAAGGAGCTGTTGTGCTGTAAACTGCACGAATCGGCAAAAGGATGGAAGGAAACTGTTTAATATCCCGAGAGGATCTCATCCTTTTGCCAAGAGAAGAAGAAGATTGTGGCTCCAGGCCATTAAAAGGGCGGATTGGGGTCCCGAAGGTCCTAAAGGCGGCGAGAGTCTGTGCAGCGCCCACTTCGTTTCTGGTATGTTTGTCTTTTCCAACATGAGCTGGATAATGAGTAGGACTGCGTGTGATTTTACCATACTTAATGAGGATATATTAGTGTGATTTACTGACTAACTGGCCAACAAATTTGTCCGTCTTCTACTGAGTTTGTAAAGTTTAACGTTGGCTCGCGGTCGTAACCTATAAGTTTAGATTTTGTTTTTACTGTAAGTACCAACATTAGCTGCATGGCTGGTGTAGGTTTCTTGGTTCAGGCTGAAAGTCATACAAGAAAGTGTCTTCACAGTTCACACAGCTAATGTTACAGTGTACGATTTTCTTTAACTCTGAACCCGTAACTTAAATGCTTGTGCTATTGGTGCTCATTATGACTGAGCTCGTAAATTAGCAAATAGGTTAAAAAATGTGAAAATAAAAATAAGCATAGCTAATCTCATTCTTTTTCTCAGGGTCACCGTCCATGGATTGTGATAGTCCAGATTTTGTTCCATCCGTTTTTTCACACAGCAGCAACAGAGACATCTCGGGAAAGGTGCAAGGTCAGTGTCATGTCATGTATTTGAAATTTTCTAATTTCTTGGTAGCTTGTTAATTATCTGAGCAAATAAGATATTCTTGTGTGTCTTTCTTTATTATGTTATTTTATTATCTCTTAATGTGTTGATTATTTTGGGTTTTAACTTAACTCTACTCTGTTTGTCCTAGATATGAAAGAAAGAGAATAAGAGATGAAGATAAGGCCCCTGCTACCTGCCCCACAAGCCAGCCTGAAGCAGATACTGTAGATTATTCTGAAGGTATGCACAAGTCATACTATTAAGTGTGTGTTTGTGTTGGTTGGTTGGTGGTCAGGTGAGTAGAGTGACAGAGAACCAGACAGATAGTCTGTGTGTTGTGTGTGTGTGTGTGTGTCTGTGTATGAAAGCTGATGTGTTGCACATGAGTTAATTTATCTCCTTTTTGTGTTGTAGATGAATGTAAGTTTGTGTCCAGAAAAGAGATGCACCAACTCAACCTGCAGTACAACCAGCTCCGTGATGATTATGAAGCTCTGAAAGAGAACTGTATGCCACACAGGAAGAAAATAAACATCTGAAGGAGCAACTGAAGCAGTCCAAGTTTGGGTTTGATTCCATAAAAGACACAAATGCTAAAATAATTTTTTTTACTGGTTTACAATCATTACAAATGGTTATGTGGCTGCTGGATATTGTAAAAAGAAGCACACTTGTGCTTAAGGGTGGGTTAAGTTGGGAGAACCACCTCCTTTTGGTTCTAATGAAAGTAAGACTTGGACTCACCAACAGAGACCTTGCCTACAGATTTGGGCTTCCATTCTCAACTGTATCAAAAATACTAAGAGACTGGATACCCATGTTGTCCTCAATAGTGAAACCTTTGATAATGTGGCCTAGTAAGGATGCAGTGAGAGCAAACATGCCAAGTGTTTTAAACCCAAATTTAGGAATTGTCGATGTATTATAGACTGTACTGAAATCTTTATAGAAAGAACACACAATCTTAAAGCAAGGGCTGAAACCTGGTCAAATTATAAGCACCAAATAACAATGAAATATCTAATAGGAATCACACCAGCAGGAGCTATATCTTTTTTGTCTAGTGGGTGGGGAGGTCGTGCCTCTGACAAGGTAATAACTTTAGATTCTGCCTTTTGGGTAAACTTGAGCATGGTGACGAGATCCTTGCAGATAGAGGTTTCCTTGTTAGAGAGGATTTGGCCAGTGTAGGAGCAACATTAAGAATACCAAGTTTCACGAAGGGGAAATCTCAATTGCCAGGTTCTTGTGTTGACACTTCACGTCAGTTGTCAAGAGTCCGCATACATGTGGAACGAGTTATTGGTCAGCTTAAAACCTTTAAGATACTGAACACTGTCATACCCATCAGCCAAGTCGATATGCTAGATGACATTTTGACCATATGTGCTGGTCTTACGAACCTTAGGGGGGCTGTGGTGGCCCGGCGATAACTGTGTTCAGAGTCAAGGAGGTGTACATTATTTTCCATGATTGTGTCAGGCTTTTAAGGGCTAATGAGGGCAATGGTGGTCACTTACTACTTGCTCTCACTGTCTCTCTCACTTACTCATCACTCTCTTTCTCTCTGACTATAAAATTAATAACAGTTATGAATAACTAAATTTGATCAGACAGGATCATTCAGAGTACAAAAAGGTTGAAAACCACGCACGCAGAACTATTTCATTTATTTATGATAATGGAGAAACTGCGTTTTAAAGCTGACATGGCAAATATTGAACATGAACTGAATGTTGTAAATGCAATATATTGAAGGCAATGCAATTAAAATTAAATGTACATCTCAACAATGAATGAGTGTACATAATTAATACTATATGAACTCATTTAACATTTATACCTGGTAATTTTTTTTTTCTAGCTTTCAACTAAGTTTTGAGTATTATCATTGTCTGCCGAACTCAAACTGCACTTCTTTCTGGAGATGAACAATATATATCAGTGCTGTTTGTGATTTTACGTAAATGTACATTCAGAAAAAAATAAATGAACACTTAAAGCGTCAGATGTGTTGTTTGTTTGTTGTTGTGTTGACAGTAATGAAGTCAGTTAGATTTTGTCAGGTGTACCTATCCATCTTGCTCATTACATCAGTTTTTTCTTAAATGCTGTTGTCCAGCATCCAGTATTTATATGCACGCAAACTGTCCTTAGTGTACACACTAGGCTTCTCAATCAGATAACTGTATATGTCGGGCCATGAGCTGGCCATTTGGACATATCTGCAATCCATTCCTCACTCGGAATACTATATGGGTCTGGTAATTTCTCACCAGTGCTGAGGACCAGTTTGTTCAGGTAATCGGTGAAGTCTGAGCTGCTGAGGCTGTTGAGATGTAATTAGTCTGAGCCATCTCTGTCAAGACCTAGCTAACAAGCTGTCACAATTAAAAAAATATTAATATATAGAATAACCAAATTTTATTTTGTAAAATGTTTTTGTTGCAGTTAACGTTTGTCTGGAGGAATTTCAAAATAAAACAAATATAGACTCATACAAACGAAATCCTGCTTAATCATCACCTATGGGCTTCTACCATACAGTATGGCTTCTACTCATGTGGTGGTAACTCTGAGTGCATGTTTGGTGACTTCTTCAGCCAATGACAGCGTAGGAGAAGTTAGGGTCCCCCACATGGGGTCACGTCTGATCTGAGCCGCTGCTTGCAGACCAACACATTCTCACTCCGAGCGCGTCGATTTCTGACGAACGGTCAGTGACTTTTGCTTCAGTTTCTGACGCAAAAGGGTACCCTTGCGCTGCCTTTTTAGACGCATGGGGTTTTCAACTAGTTACAATGTAACCCTTTGACGGGGGACCCGATGGCTGCTGAAAACCCCATGCGTCGAAAAAAGCAGCGCAAGGGTACCCTTTTGCGTCAGAAACTGAAGCAAAAGTCACTGACCGTTCGTCAGAAATCGACGCGCTCGGAGTGGCTTCAGTTTCTGACGCTGAGGCCACGTCCGTGCGCTTTTTTTGACAACTGACAGAGCAACCCTTTCTCATCAAAATTACGTTCCCAGAGAACTATTTGGCATTCTCAATTACGTTTGTCTAAAAAACGTATTTTGTCCGTGATTACGTTTTATTGAACATATTGTAATGACCTCGCCGGTGACATAACGATGTCGAGTCATTAGTAATTGAAGGAACTTTTAATGAACCAAAACCAGGTCACTGAAACCCGTAACCAACGGCAGAAATCCCACCCAAAACAACCCCGGTTACCCCGGCAACCCCCAACACGGTCTCACTCATGTGCAGGCCCCCACCCTCGTGTTCTTCCAAGGCCCTCCCCCAGCTGACCTAATGATTCGCCCCCACACTGATTGACAAGAAGAACATTACAATACATGCACACAGAACAACTGGCATAACGGACAACGAAATACAATGCAACACATAACACACAAACTATTTAACTGTCCCAGGGTCGCTACAATATCGTAAATACGAATTCGTTCTCAGCCTATTTTTGCCATTTATTTACCGTGTTACTATGGCAGAATAAAGAATAAATTAATGCATTATCATTCATCTTGAACATGTGTTTTTACAGTATAGAGTGGTAGAGAGGGATGACGTATGTTGGCAAACCCGGAAGTGAGCGTCGCCCTCGGTTCCCTTGACAAAAAGCCAACGGGTTTTCCAATGGATTTTGGATTATTGCAGAAAAATCCTCAACTCCTCAAAAACGGAAAATAAATAAATAAATAAAAATAACCGTGCTCCAAAGAACGAAGTGTAAACCAATGCATTCTGAATGGGAGTGTTTCTCCGATTTTTCCATGCTACACAACGAAATGTAAACCCATGCAAATAAAGACTTCATGGTCATAATAATTTAAATATCATTAATCTACTACTGAGTGTGTAGGGAGGTAGGCTATTCTATTTTTTTTCAACGGGGCTGAATCCAGTCACTTGACCGTCATGGTTGCTATGGTGGTTGCTATCGACCGCCCCCTCTAATACTCGTGGCTCACGCGGCAAAGGAGCTGCCGTCAATTGGGTTGTTTTTGTCGTAAACTAGGGTCCGATGGTTGAAAAATAGACAGATATTCCAAGGTATCCTTAAAAGGCAGCTTGGATGTGTTTATTTTCTGCAGTTTAGACTTTTTCTGTAACTAATTTTTGAAAGCAAAACACCAAGCTCATTGATTTAACGAGGGAGGGTTATTTGAAACAATTTATTCAATAAATATTTGTGAGAGGTCATTCCTTCTCCTGATTTTACTTCCTATTTATGTCTAGGGTAAACCCCTACTGTCCACAAGCATCCCCCCCCTCCCCATATGGATTTGGAGAATTGTTGCCACGTCCCAGTGGTGGAGGTATCATATATATATATGAAAGAGGGCATTCAATTATAGCCTACAATGATCAATTAGGAGGCCGAAGCCTTAAAGGAAGTGATGCAATAGGTGACTGAGTCGACAACATTTAAGTAAGCTGTATATGTATAGGGTCTCTTATATATCAAAGAGGGTCTCAAAGGACGCATACGCTTCAACCTGTGGCTCCAGCACTACAGGAAATGACTCAGCAAGTGCTCCATCTCGTTGCAACTCACCCAGCGGCTCGCTTGCAAGATTTTGGCCTGAAGTTCTTCACAGTCCTACACCCTAGCCATCCAACATGCATATCTGAGAATCAGGCCTCTCTTTAATAATGACAAAAGTTATGAGAGAAACACACATTAACTTTTTGTTATCTCATAAGCGGCGTGGTGCCGGCTCCTTTTGACCTTTTGACCCCCGACTTCGAAAACGTGGCCACAGGTCAGCTGTGTCTACACACCTTTAGCCACAAATGTACACCTCCATCCCACAAAAAATGGGGACTAGAAACTAACCTCTGTCTTATGTACATTTACTGTACTGTTGGAGGTCACGCCCCTTTGCCGACCTTTTCGAGATAGCTAGGGATGCTAAAATGTTTACACACATTTCCCGGGGCCCCGTGAACGACATATCCGAGATTTGGAGTTCTAGCCCTTAGAGAAAAAAAGTTTTCCCAAATGGAGTGTCATTTGGACAAAGCCCCTCAGAAGTGTAGCCTGCAAGACCTAATGGTTCAGAATGTGGTGGAAAAACAGTTTTTGAGATAGGAAGGTCCTACTGCCCTGAAATTTTAATACCTTATTCTGGGGCCTAACTGAGACCTCCACACCGAAACTTGGCCCGGTCGGACCTCGAGGGCAGGAAGGGGGGGCCTGCCCTCGGGGTCTGACCGGGCCAAGTTTCGGTGCGGATGTCCCAGTTAGGCCCTAGAATAAGGTATTAAAATTTCAGGGCGGTAGGACCTTCCTATCTCAAAAACTGTTTTTCCACCACATTGCGTGACCTCCAACAGTACAGTAAATGTACATAAGACAGAGGTTAGTTTCTAGTCCCTATTTTTTGTGGATGGAGGTGTACATTTGTGGCTAAAGGTGTGTAGACACAGCTGGCCTGTGGCCACGTTTTTGAAGTCGGGGGTCAAAAGGTCAAAAGGAGCCGGCACCACGCCGCTTATGAGATAACAAAAAGTTAATGTGTGTTTCTCTCATAACTTTTTGTCATTATTAAAGAGAGGCCTGATGCTCAGATATGCATGTTGGATGGCTAGGGTGTAGGTCTGGGAAGAACTTCAGGCCAAAATCTTGCAAGCGAGCCGCTGGGTGCAGGTGCAACGAGATGGAGCACTTGCTGAGCCTGGACTTTCATAATCTTCGCTCTGTGAATGTAAAGGATGTTTGGTCGGATGTTACGACGAAGAATCATAATGTGAATGGGAATATTCTATAAATCTCTTGATATCATCTTTCGTCTCAACACTTCTGCTGCAGCCACTTAAAGTCTCACTCCGAGAACCTTAAAATATGAATCAATCCATTAGAAGTATGAAAATATCTTCCTGGTGGTGCAACAGAGCAAACAAGGTGTCCTTTGACATCTACGTTTCGAGACGATTGCAACAGTGCCACACATGATCATATTTGAATATGTTTCGGGGTTGTAATTAGCTGTCGATTTTGGAGGCCTTTATCAATAATGACCAGCTATAGATTTGCTTCCCGATGGAGATTTTTGACAAATTACATGTTAATTAGCATCTACACGTTAAGCTGAGTCCAATGAGATCAAGCTCGGCCTCTTGCTACACCGAGATCATGTCCTAGACCTAGGTGTACCATGTAAAATACATGTTACCATTAGCTAGAGTGTCGTTATTGGTGTCATTGGACTCAGCTCAACGTGTAGATGCTAAATAACATGTCATTTGTGACAAATCTTTATCGGGAAGCAAATCAATAGCTGCTCAGTATTGATTAAGGCATCCAATTTCGACAGCTAATTACTACCATTAAACATGTTCGAATATGCTCATGTGTGGCACCGTTGCAATCTCCTGGAAGCGTAGATGTTGAAGGACACCTTGTTCGTCCTCTTACCTCTTTCTGCTGCAAGCAGGGCAAGTACTATTCTCTTGCATATACTTATTATTCTCTCAGACACTTTTTTTGGTCGCTATCGCTCTATAACTCTTCAAACATTAACATAGAAAGGCAAAAAAAAAATCGGATGACAGGTACTATAGTGGAATTGTGTGCTATAGCTTTTCCAAGCAATAGTACATAAAGTAAAAAAATAAAATAAGATTAAAGTTACTTAAAAATCACATGTGTGTGGGTGGCTGTCCCAATCAAAACAATTGAAAGCAAGGAAAATGTATAAACTGCATTTTCTCCCTAAATATTTAAACTATATACACATTATACATCAAAAGCATGATGAGCTGATCGCTCATAAGAAATATCTAACCAATACTTCTTAATTTCAAGATATTAATTGTACATAAAAATGTACTCATTCATACACGTTCATACATACAAATGCACACGTACAAAGTATACATACGAATACATGCATAGTATACATACGGATACGTATCCTAATACAAACGTACACATACATATTTATTCATATGTACACTTACATACGTATACGTACACATAGCTAAACAAAGCCAAACATATGTACACATACGTATTCATAGTATACATACGTATACTTACTGATACATATACGTAAAAATACGTACACATACATAGCAAACATACGTACCCACACGAATGTATACATACGTACACATACCCAGTGGTGGGTAGAGTACTGAAAATCTACTCAAGTAAAAGTACAATTACTTCCTTCAAAATCTAGAAGGAAAAGATGTACTCTTAAAATATTTCTTCATCGTGTTTTCTTCATTAAACATACATACAATACATGCAACAAAATGAATTTGTCATTTCAAACAAATTGACACACTTAAAATGTAAATTGGTTTCAGCTCTGTGCATATGACAAAAGGCAAGGGCTTTGTAGGAACACCACCCAGGATGGCTTGGTTAGCTGATTGGCCAATCAGATTTGTCTTGACGCGATTGCATTCACCCTACGCATAGCATGCACGCACACTCACAGCCAGACACAACAATGACGAACAAGTTGTGGTCTGCAGAATACAGAGCCAACGTGGACCGTACTCCCCTCCCCCCTTTCTAGTCCTCAGTCCCAACGTAATGTGAACTCTTGACCTCGGCTATGGAATCACTACAATGTTGCAAACTAGGGAGGGCACATCGCTAACGTGCAGGGCCCCTCCCCCCCTGCATGTGCTGCTGCCTGACGCAACAGAGGTGACTTAAAATAGTTCATCAATCCATTAGAAGTATGAAAATATCTTCCCGGTGGCGTAACGGGGAAAACAAGGTGTCCTTTGACATCTACGTTTCGAGGCGATTGCAACGGTGCCACACATGACCATATTTGAATATGTTTCGGGGTAGTAATTAGCTGCCGTTTTTGGAGGCCTTAATCCATATTGATCAGCTATAGATTTGCTCCCCGATGGAGATTTTTGACAAATGACATGTGGTTTAGCATCTACACGTTGAGCTGAGTCCAAGGAGACCAAGCTCGACCTTGTGCCACACAGAGATCATGTCCTAGACCATAGGTGTACCATGTAAAATACAGGGGCCATGTAGTGTAGGGGGCCGTGGAGTGTCATGCTTGGTGTCATTGGACTCAGCTCAATGTGTAGATGCTAAAAACATGTCATTTGTCATGAACCTTTATCGGGAAGCAAATCAATAGCTGGTCATTATTGATTAAGGCCTCCAAATTCGACAGCTAATTACTACCATTAAACATGTTTGAATATGCTCATGTGTGGTACCGTTGCAATCGCCTGGAAGCGTAGATGTTGAAGGACACCTTGTTCGCCCTCTTCCGCCACCGGGAAGATATTTACATACTTCTGATTGACTAATGAAAATATGTGTCAGGCAGCAGCAGTCCAGGTGCAGGGGGGGAGGGGCCCTCCCCTTGATGGGCCATCACTTAAGGCTGAGCTGAAGGCAGAGATGCACCTTGCACTGCTGCAAGCAGAGCAAGTACTATTCTCCTTCATATTTATTATTCTCTCTGACACTTTTTTTGGTCGCTATCTCTCTATAACTCTTCAAACATTAACATAGAAAGACAAAAAAAAATCGGATGACAGGTACTATAGTGGAATTGTGTGCTATAGCTTTTCCAATCAATAGTACATGAAGTAAAAAAAATAAATAAGATTACAGTTACTTAAAAATCACATGTGTGTGAGTGGCTGTCCCAATCAAAACAATTGAAAGCAAGGAAAATGTATAAACTGCATTTTCTCCCTAAATATTTAAACTATATACACATATTATACATCAAAAGCATGATGAGCTGATCGCTCATAAGAAATATCTAACCAATACTTCTTAATTTTCAAGATATTAATTGTACATAAAAATGTACTCATTCATACACGTTCATCCACTCAGCGCTGAGTCACCTGGAGAAAGAGGGAAGCTACGTCAGGATGCTCTTCATTGATTTCAGCTCAGCTTTTAACACCATAATGCCAGACATTCTGATCCCCAAATTAATCAACCTGGGGCTCCCACCACCCACCTGCTCCTGGATTAAAGACTTTCTGGTCGACCGACCCCAGCAGGTGAAACTGGGTCCTCACCTCTCCTCCTCCCGCACTCTCAGCACTGGCTCTGCAGGGCTGTGTGCTGAGCCCACTACTCTACTCCCTCTACACATCCGACTGCAGTCCCACCCACCCAGATAACATCTTTGTTAAATTTGCTGATGACACAACGGTGGTGGGCCTTATAACAGGGGGGAAACGAGGCGGCCTACAGAGATGAGGTCCTGAAACTTGGTGAGTGGTGTGTTTCTAACAACCTGGTACTGAACACCACCAAGACCAAGGAACTCATCCTGGACTTCCGACGGAACAGAGCCCCCCCTGCCCCCCTGTACATCAACGGTGAAGGTGTGGAGCGAGTGCAGTCATTCAAATTCCTCGGAGTCCACATCTCTGCTGATCTCTCCTGGTCGGTCAACACCTCAGCGCTGGTCAAGAAGGCCCAGCAGCGGCTACACTTTCTGAGGGTGCTCAGGAGGGAGCATCTAAACGCACGGCTGCTGGTGACCTTCTACCGTTCCACCATCGAGAGCCTGCTGACCTATGCTGTGTCAGTGTGGCACTCCAGCTGCACAGAGGCCGACAGGAAGAGACTGCAGAGGGTGGCAAACGTCGCGCAAAAAATCATTGGCTGCCCTCTGCCTTCCTTAAGCACCATCTACGGCTCCCGCTGTCTCAGCAGGGCCAGAGGCATCCTGAAGGACCCCCCCACCCCGGCTACCATCTCTTGAACCTGTTGCCCTCTGGCAGGCGCTTCAGGTCCATATATGCCAGAACAAATAGACTAAGGAACAGCTTCTTTCCTAAAGCTGTCACCATACTGAACTCAGTTCTGCACTGATGTTTTTTTTGTCTGTTGGTAGTCTTTAAGGTGTATTTAAGTTTTACTGTGTATTTTAATTTATTTATTTATTTATTTTATTTATATTATATATTGCTTTTGTAATTATTATATATTTATATTCGATTACATGTGTGCATGTATGGAGCTGCTCATTGAATTTCGTTGTACTTGTACAATGACAATAAAGCTTCCTATTCTATTCTATTCTATTCTATTCTATTCAATACATACAAATGCATAAGTACACATTCAAAGTATACATACGAATACATGCATAGTATACATACGTATCCTAATACAAACGTACACATACATATTTATTCATATGTACACTTACATACGTATACGTACACATAGCTAAACAAACTCATACATACGTACACATAACGTAAACATATGTACACATACGTATTCATACGTATACTTACTGATACATATACGTAAAAATACGTCCACATACATAGCAAACATACGTACCCACACAAATGTATACATACGTACACACAGTGGTGTAGTCTACGTGATACGCAGGTATACGCCGTATACCCACTAGGAACGCACCAGGATTTGCGTATACCCACTTAAAAATGTGCACGGATACGTATCAATCGTCTTGTGACAGATCTTTCACTTCTGTGTTTATTTTTCGCAAATACCGGTTGGGTATAACTGCAATAAAATACTTTAAGCAGGTGAAGTTATCTCCTACATTCACCATTCATAAAATTCCCCCTGCGCGCTCGCGCTCTGCCCTGTCTCTGTTACGAAGCGCGAAGCTGCCCCTGCATCTCTGCACGTTAGTTGGCGGGCCGAGCCCCTCCTTCTCGCGCGTGTGTGTGTGCATGCGTGCGTGCGCGCGTGCGTGTGTGTGTGTCCAGTCCTCCCATATTAATGTGTAAACCACATAATAAGTAGTCAACAGAAGACAATGTTTTAATCCCACTTTATATCTCCTTGTTACTTTTAGATGAGAACCCCCTGGCCAGCCATTCAGACTGGGTGTCAGGCTAGGGAATTTAAAAACAGGCATCCTTGGTTAGAGTGGAGGGAAAAAAAGTTAGGTAAATGTCAGCCAACATACAGTTGGTATACACAATTGAAATTCATAATGTTAATCACTATGCAAATGAGAGTATAGCTAATTCGTGGTCATTTTTAAGGTGCAGTAATTTCACACTTTTACACAATTCAATTACTGTATGGTATGTTAGATAACAACAGTAAGAGCTCAAATTAGAGCAATTGAAAGAGTGAAACATTATTCTCCTGTCATCTCCTTCTCATGCACTGGTTAGCCATGGTTGTAAACAGTTCATTAAATTATTTTGAGTAGATTTTGTCCTTGTTTAGCATGTGCTATTGCTACTATAGACATACAAAGGACAACTTTTCATTTTTGTGTTCTATTTGTTCATACTGTTATTAAAACTGATAAACCTACTCAGCTTTCCATGATTGTTGATAATCGTTATACTCTTAAATCAGCGGGTTGTAGACCCTTGCGTTGGTGAGTGTGGTGTGACACCCCATAAGCGCCACACATGTACACGTACCGGTGGGACGGGTTTGTAGGAGGCTGGGAGGGAATCACAGTATACCCACTACAATAAAATAGACTACAGACTTTTTCTCTAAGGGCTAGAACTCCAAATCTCGGATATGTCGTTCACGGGGCCCCGGGAAATGTGTAGAAACATTTTAGCATCCCTAGCTATCTCGAAAAGGTCGGCAAAGGGGCGTGACCTCCAACAGTACAGTAAATGTACATAAGACAGAGGTTAGTTTCTAGTCCCCATTTTTTGTGGGATGGAGGTGTACATTTGTGGCTAAAGGTGTGTAGACACAGCTGGCCTGTGGCCATGTTTTTGAAGTCGGGGGTCAAAAGGTCAAAAGGAGCCGGCACCACGCCGCTTATGAGACAACAAAAAGTTAATGTGTGTTTCTCTCATAACTTTTTGTCATTATTAAAGAGAGGCCTGATTCTCAGATATGCATGTTGGATGGCTAGGGTGTAGGTCTGGGAAGAACTTCAGGCCAAAATCTTGCAAGCGAGCCGCTGGGTGAGTTGCAACGAGATGGAGCACTTGCTGAGTCATTTCCTGTAGTGCTGGAGCCACAGGTTGAAGCGTATGCGTCCTTTGAGACCCCCTTTGATATATAAGAGACCCTATACAGCTTACTTAAATGTTGTCGACTCAGTCACCTATTGCATCACTTCCTTTAGGGCTTCGGCCTCCTAATTGATCATTGTAGTAGGCTATAATTGAATGCCCTCTTTCATATATATATGATACCTCCACCACTGGGACGTGGCAACAATTCTCCAAATCCATATGGGGAGGGGGGGGGATGCTTGTGGACAGTAGGGGTTTACCCTAGACATAAATAGGAAGTAAAATCAGGAGAAGGAATGACCTCTCACAAATATTTATTGAATAAATTGCTTCAAATAACCCTCCCTCGTTAAATCAATGAGCTTGGTGTTTTGCTTTCAAAAATTAGTTATAGAAGAAGTCTAAACTGCAGAAAATAAACACATCCAAGCTGCCTTTTAAGGATACCTTGGAATATCTGTCTATTTTTCAACCATCGGACCCTAGTTTACGACAAAAACAACCCAATTGACGGCAGCTCCTTTGCCGCGTGGTTTTTAGAGCCACGAGTAGAGGGGGCGGTCGATAGCAACCACCATAGCAACCATGACGGTCAAGTGACTGGATTCAGCCCCGTTGAAAAAAATAGAATACCTCCCTACACACTCAGTAGTAGATTAAGTAAGGGATAATGCCCGACGAGGTGTCCATTATCAGGAATTAATGGACGACGTGGAGGCGTGAACCGTCCGACGCGTCGCGTCGCCTCCGCGTCGCCAAGAACGTTTTTTCTTGGCGACTGGGTTGTTAACAAGGACACGTTGGTGTAGTTGTGTTGAGGAATGTCACAGATGTCACTGTAAAATCGCCGTTATTGTGCAGCCATCGGCTCTTCCGTTAGCCAATGGGATGAATGCTTATAGCTTCATATATTGCCGTGGAGGGATTACATTGTAATGAGTGGAAAAAACCCCTGCGTCGAAAAAAGAAGCACAAGGTCCTCCGTTAGCCAATTGGATGAATGCTCATAGCGTCTCTATGTGCAGCCATCGGCTCTTCCGTTAGCCAATGGAATGAATGCTCATAGCTTCATATATTGCCGTGGAGGGATTACATTGCAATGAGTGGAAAACCCCCTGCGTCGAAAAAAGAAGCGCAAGGTCCTCCGTTAGCCAATGGGATATGAATGCTCATAGCGTCTCTATGTGCAGCCATCGGGTCCCCCGTCAAAGGGTTACATTGTAACTAGTTGAAAACCCCATGTGTCTAAAAAAGCAGCGCAAGGGTACCCTTTTGCGTCAGAAACTGAAGCAAAAGTCACTGACCGTTCGTCAGAAATCGACGCGCTCGGAGTGAGAATGTGTTGGATTTTCACAAGATTTAGTGCTTTGTCTATTTTCTATGAATATTAATATGCAGAAATTATCATTTTTGTTTGTAGTCTGAGGCTCTCTTCTCCCGTGCACGCTGTGTGCCACCTGTGTGCTCCCGTTTCGCTGTGCTGTGTAAGGCACACATCGGCATGGGGTGTCAGATAGGGGTATGCGATATTGACAAAAATCAATATCCCAATATTTTTTGGGATTTTGCCGATAACGATAATTGACGATATTTTGCATCCCTCAAAAATGTGTTTGTAAAAGCATCAAAGGCCTATTGCTCTAGCTCGCTCTTGTTAATAGTATATTAAATGTTAATGCTAATATTGACAAAAACAGCTTGTTCAAGAAAAACAAGTCTTATTTATTAACTTAAAACTGAGTCATTCAAGTAAGTACAATACAAAAACACTGAAATCACCAGTGCAAGTATTGAGATCATTCAGTGCAAGTATACGTAAACCATTTCAAAGTGGCTTATAGGATTTACACTATAAAATATTGCACTAACAAACTATCATGAGAGCATTTTAAACTGACACTTCCCCCTAATGTAAACAATACTCATCATATTTGAACTACAAGGCATGAACATTAGAATGTGGATACACATTTGACTGCTGTGCTGGAAGGTGAATTGTGCAGCATAAGCAAGAACAAAACTAAGTCTCCAAATCCAACCTTTATGCGTCAAATACTGCACAAAGAGTGGTGACAGATTTTGTTATTCCTTGCCATCTGTTGCCCTTCTTGTTGTAAGGCACTCCCTTGCCGAATGACGCTGTGTTTTCTTGTCGGTACCTTGCAGGCCGGTCGTGGTCGACCGCTGACTGCCGAAGCTTTTCATATTCTTCATATTCTGTGCTGTGGTTAATTTGCAGATGGTGAAACAAGTTCGTTGACGAGCTGTCTTTGACGGCAACCGCTTTCTGACATAGTTTGCAGATTGGCGTCTTTTGAGCAACATCAGTGTTTTCAAAGCCAAACCACCTCCATGTGAGTGAGAATGATCCACATTGAGCTATTAAATCCGAGGCTGGTAGAGTTTGTGGTTTGTTCACTCATTTTTAACTTCAGCCATAGTATGCAGCTATGTTAGCTTGGTTTGTTGTTGTTGTGAAGTGTAAACACGGCATGTGTTCTCAATGTGCACGTGCCGTAGTCAGGGTTGCCAAATTGAGATTACATTTCCAAGCCAGACACACACAAATACAGAAAGACAAACTAACCACCTTTTAGGTAACCATTTTTTGATCATTTTCATTCCAAAATTGTGCACATAAATGAATAGTAGGTTGTGATTTAACTTTTGCCACCTTTTCCACCCTCAATGAGCATTAGCCTACACTACTATCTGAAAACTTAATTCTAAAATATTATGCTGCAATAGCCCAAAAATCTAATGATTATTAATTAGAGACATTGATAACATAGTGTCCACAAGTGAGAAGTGGCTAATAATATGGGTCCAATAAGTGACACACAGAAGTGTGTAAAATGGGCGCAACAAGTGACAGATTCAGAGAGTGTGATAATACGGGTCCAATAAGTGACACATAGAAGTGTGTAAAATGGGCGCAACAAGTGACAGATTTAGAGAGGTGTGTAACAATATGGGTCCAATAAGTGACACATAGAAGTGTGTAAAATGGGCGCAACAAGTGACAGATTTAGAGAGGTGTGTAACAATATGGGTCCAATAAGTGACACAGAGAAGTGTGTAAAATGGGCGCAACAAGTGACAGATTTAGAGAGGTGTGTAACAATATGGGTCCAATAAGTGACACATAGAAGTGTGTAAAATGGGCGCAACAAGTGACGGATTTAGAGAGGTGTGTAACAATATGGGTCCAATAAGTGACACATAGAAGTGTGTAAAATGGGCGCAACAAGTGACAGATTTAGAGAGGTGTGTAACACAGGGGCTCAAAAGTGACGTTGTAAGAGAATTGTGTAATATGGGTCTAATAAGTGACAAAGCGTGAGAGTGGTCCCCAAAGGTGACCACCCTGACTCCTATGAAACTTTTTTTTGGAATTCTGCTTATTTAAACAGACTTTTGTAATATATGACTGTTGCTGATCATTGGTGATTTTTGTCAGAGCTGTACGAGCCCTGGAAAGGGTGGGCCCCGCAGATGACAGTCCTGACTAATGGTCTCTCAAGTTATGGCGCGGGAGTATGTGTGTGTGTGTGTGTGTGTGTGTGCAACCCGGTATCACGCCAAGGCGTAAAATAGATACGTCTGTCCACATCGCAAGGCGTGTTCAGGTTGACGCTTTGCCTGACCAAAGCGTCACCCTGAACACGCGTCCTTCTCCATTCGAAATGAATGGGGGAATAGCACCAACAGGGGGCGATACGTTCTCCTAGCATTTGGTGAAATTGTTACGTAGCCATATTAATCGTTATTATCTGAATGGGAAATGCAATATTTTAGGACAGATACACCATTAAACGTGTTTCTAATGACATTTCTAGCGAGAAATGTACATTTTCCTTGCATAATCTTCAATCAGTGAATGTGTATGATCTTTATTAATCTTTATGATCTGAATGGGATATACAATATTTTAGGATCGTTTCACCGTTAAACGTGTTTCTAATAACATTTCTAGCGAGAAATATACTTTTTACTTGCATAATCTTCAGTCAGTGATTGTGTCTGATCTTTAGTTTTATAGTTATTAGGAAGATTTAATCGGCTCGCTCGCATGTTTCAACGACGTCAGGATGCTAGGGACGCTGCTTTCGCTAAACTAGCAGCTCACGTGTTTCCTGCGTTTGTGTTATTAAACCGTTACTTTATGTAACTTTTAATGATATTGTAATAACCACAGGCGAGGTATTGAGCGAAGTAAGCTTGATAGCAGGTTTATTGGGTTCCACAATCGGATAGGCAGGCACAGCTCCACCGGAAAACTACAACAACCAAAACTCCCGTCCGGAAGGAAACCCCCGGAACCCCCTCTAAGAAGGCCCGCCCCTTCCTCCCAAACCCTGTGACGCTACAATATCATCTTGTTAGAAACATAGATATATAGAACACTGTTCTATATATATCTATGGTTAGAAACACGTTTATCTGAGAGCCAACCCAGTCGCCAAAAGCATATGTTGACAGTGTACGTTTTCGTGAACACTGGATTACGTCGCATTTCAACATAAAATAGCGTGCTAAGCACACGTACACACACACACACACACACACGCACGTACGCACCCCAACACACACACACGCACGTACGCACCCCAACACACACACACACACACACACACACACACACACACACACACACACACACACACACACACACACACACACACACACACACACACACACACACACACACACACTGCATTTCGCTGCTAAAACAACAACTTGGGCTGCTTCTAGGACATTTTGGGTGGATGTTGAACGGTATGTGGGCAGGACGTTTTTTGCAGGCAGGACCTGGCAACCCTGCGCTGTTGCCCGAGGTGCAGAAATGCTCCGGAACAGATCTGGATCCACCATGGCCAAAATAATTGTCATGAATAGCATGAATAGATTCATGCATTATCATTCAACTTGAACATGTGTTTTTACAGTATAGAGTGGTGGAGGGATGACGTATGTTGGCCAACCCGGAAGTGAGCGTCGACCTGGGTTTCCATGGTTTCCCTTGACAAAAAGCCAACGGGTTTTTCCATTGGCTCTAAAAACCACGCGGCAAAGGAGCTGCCGTAAATTGTGTTGTTTTTGTCGTAAACTGGGGACCGACGGTTAAAAAATAGACAGATATTCCGAGGTATCCTTAAAAGGCAGCTTGGATGTTTTTATTTTCTGCAGTTTAGACTTCTTCTATAACCTATTTTTGAAAGCAAAACACCAAGCTCAATGATTTAACGAGGCAGGGTTATTTGAAACAATTTATTAAATATATATTTGTGAGAGGTCATTCCTTCTCCTGAGTTTGCTTCCTATTTATGTCTGGTGTACAACACTGTCCACAAGCATCACCCCCCCCTCCCCATATGGATTTGGAGAATTGTTGCCACGTCCCAGTGGTGGAGGTATCATATATATGAAAGAGGGCATTCAATTATACTACAATGATCAATTAGGAGGCCGAAGCCCTAAAGGAAGTAATAATAATAATAATAATAATAATTCATTGAATTTATTTAGCGCTTTTCTAGACACTCAAAGACGCCTACAGTGAAGGGGGGGGGACCTCACTAACTACCACCAGTGTGTAGCACCCACTTGGGTGATGCACGGCAAGTGATGATGTAGGTGACTGAGGGTCAACATTTGAGAACCCCTTTTATCAAAGGGGGTCTCAAAGGACTCATACGCTTCAACCTGAGTGACCCATCACACCCCGGCCATGGCTTCTTCCAACTCCTCCCTTCGGGTAGGAGATACAGGTCCCTTGGGAGCCGGACAAACAGGCTGAGGAATACCTTCTACCCCTGGGCAATTCGTCTACTTAACGCCTGACCCCCCCCCCCCCCCCCCAATGGACATGTGAAATCCTCTACCATATTTATTTATTTTACTTATATGTTATGTCTGCATATTTATATTTATTGTGCCTATTGCTGTTGTTTGTGTTTGTATTTTTGCTTTTTGCACTGCTTTATTTATTTTGCACTATGGGTAGTGAGCACCACCCCAATTTCATTGTACAAGTTTGCACAATGACAATAAAGTCTGAATCTGTGGCTCCAGCCCTACAGGAAATGACTCGGCAAGTGCTCCATCTCGTTGCACCTGCACCCAGCGGCTCGCTTGCAAGATTTTGGCCTGAAGTTCTTCCCAGACCTACACCCTAGCCATCGAACACGCATATCTGAGAATCAGGCTTCTCTTTAATAATGACAAAAAGTTACGAGAGAAATACACATTAACTTTTTGTTATCTCATAAGCGGCGTGGTGCCGGCTCCTTTTGACCTTTTGACCCCAGACTTCAAAAACGTGGCCACAGGCCAGCTGTGTCTACACACCTTAAGCCACAAATGTACACCTCCATCCCACAAAAAATGGGGACTAGAAACTAACCTCTGTCTTATGTACATTTACTGTACTGTTGGAGGTCACGCCCCTTTTCCGGCCTTTTCGAGATAGCTAGGGAGGCTAAAATGTTTACACACATTTCCCGGGGCCCCGAGAACGACATATCCGAGATTTGGAGTTCTAGCCCTTAGAGAAAAAAAGTTTTCCCAAATGGACTGTCATTTGGACAAAGCCCCTCAGAAGTGTTACCTGCAAGACCTAATGGTTCAGAATGTGGTGGAAAAAACAGTTTTTGAGATAGGAACGTCCTACCGCCCTGAAATTTGAATACCTTATTCTAAGGCCTAACTGGGACCCCCGCACCGAAACTTGGCCCGGTCGGACCCCGAGGGCAGGAAGGGGTGGCCCTTCCTGCCCGAAACTTGGCCCGGACCCCGAGTGCAGGAAGAGGGGGCCTGGACTTTCATAGGTGCCATGCCGTAATTCCGACGCCTCATTGTTCCGACGTCTCAATGTTCCGAAATATTTCCCATTAGATCGACATGCCACTATTCCGACGGTTCAATGTTCCGAAAACGAAACCCATTGGTCCGAAGGTCTGTTAGTCCGACTTTTCAAAAAGGAGGCGCATTAGGCAGAAAAAAGAGTTTTATACCTCGCTCGCTCCCTCTCTATCTCACTCTCACTCTCTCTCTGTCTCCAAAATACAACCTAGGCCTACATATCACGTTCACAATGAATTTTGGAGAGCAAAAAGACAACGCTTCACTTCATTTCGACACGGTGTTGTAGCCCCATGGACAGAGAGCGGAGGTCTAATTCTCAACACGGGCACGAACACACACACACACACACACACACACACACACACACACACACACACACACACACACACACACACACACACACACACACACACACACACACACACACACACACACACACACACACAGAGTGAGAGTGAGAGTGAGAGAGGGAGAGAGAGAGGGAGAGAGAAAGGGAGAGAGAGAGGGAGAGAGAGAGAGGGAGCGAGCGAGGTATACAACTCTTTTTCCTATTCAGCATATTGAACTGTCGGCCTAATGCTCCTCCTTTTTGAAAAGTCGGACAAACGGACCTTCGGACCAATGGGTTTCGTTTTCGGAACATTAAACCGTCGGAATAGTGGCATGTCTATCTAATGGGAAATATTTCGGAACATTGAGACGTCGGAACAATGAGGCGTCGGAATTACGGGCAGGCCCCCTTTCATAATCCTCGCTCGGTGACTGTAAAGGATGTTTGGTCGGATGTTATGACGAAGAATCATAATGTGAATGGGAATATTCTATAAATGTCTTGATATCATCTTTCGTCTCAGCACTTCTGCTGCAGCCGCTTAAAGTCTCACTCCGAGAACCTTAAAATATGAATCAATCCATTAGAAGTATGAAAATATTTTCCCGGTGGCGTAACGGGGCAAACAAGGTGTCCTTTGACATCTACGTTTCGAGGCGATTGCAACAGTGCCACACATGATCATATTTGAATATGTTTCGGGGTAGTAATTAGCTGTCGATTTTGGAGGCCTTTATCAATAATGACCAGCTATAGATTTGCTTCCCGATGGAGATTTTTGACAAATTACATGTTATTTAACATCTACACGTTAAGCTGAGTCCAATGAGATCAAGCTCGCCTTCTTGCTACACCGAGATCATGTCCTAGACCTAGGTGTACCATGTAAAATACATGTTACCATTTGCTAGAGTGTCATGCTGGGTGTCATTGGACTCAGCTCAACGTGTAGATGCTAAATAACATGTCATTTGTCACAAATTTCAATCGGGAAGCAAATCAATAGCTGCTCATTATTGATTAAGGCCTCCAATTTCGACAGCTAATTACTACCCCGAAACATATTCAAATATGATCATGTGTGGCACTGTTGCAATCGCCTCGAAACGTAGATGTCAAAGGACACCTTGTTTGCCCCGTTTGCTTCTGATTGACTAATGAATTGATTCAGCTATTCCCCCAGAAGTCTGGGGTCAAAAGGTCAAAAGGAGCCGGCACCACACCGCTTATGAGACAAAAGTGAATGTGTATTTCTCTCATAACTTTTTTTCATTATTAAAGAGAGGCCTGATTCTCAGATATGCAGGTTAGATGGCTACGGTGTAGGTCTGGGAAGAACTTCAGGCCAAAATCTTGCAAGCGAGCCGCTGGGTGCAGGTGCAACGAGATGGAGCACTTGCCGAGTCATTTCCTGTAGGGCTGGAGCCACAGGTAGAAGCGTATGCGTCCTTTGAGACCCCCTTTGATATATAAGAGACCTCAAAGTACAGCTAACTTGAATGTTGTCGACCCAGTCACCTAACAGTGACATGAGACCTGGTGGCCTGGGCTGTGGCAGTGTCAGAGAGGGTGTGTGTGTGTGTGTGTGTGTGTGTGTGTGTGTGTGTGTGTGTGTGTGTGTGTGTGTGTGTGTGTGTGTGTGTGTGTGTGTGTGTGTGTGTGTGTGCAACCCGGTATCACGCCAAGGCGTAAAATAGATTCGTCTGTCCACATCGCAAGGCGTGTTCAGGGTCACCTATTGCATCCTTTAGGACTTCGGCCTCCTAATTGATCATTGTAGTATTGAATGCCCTCTTTCATATATATGATACCTCCACCACTGGGATGTGGCAACAATTCTCCAAATCCATATGGGGAGGGGGGGGGGTGATGCTTGTGGACAGTGTTGTACTCTAGACATAAATAGGAAGCAAACTCAGGAGAAGGAATGACCTCTCACAAATATATATTTAATAAATTGTTTCAAATAACCCTGCCTCGTTAAATCATTGAGCTTGGTGTTTTGCTTTCAAAAATAGGTTATAGAAGAAGTCTAAACTGCAGAAAATAAAAACATCCAAGCTGCCTTTTAAGGATACCTCGGAATATCTGTCTATTTTTTAACCGTCGGACCCCAGTTTACGACAAAAACAAAACAATTTACGGCTGCTCCTTTGCCGCGTGGTTTTTAGAGCCAATGGAAAAACCCGTTGGCTTTTTGTCAAGGGAAACCATGGAAACCCAGGTCGACGCTCACTTCCGGGTTGGCCAACATACGTCATCCCTCCACCACTCTAAACTGTAAAAACACATGTTCAAGTTGAATGATAATGCATGAATCTATTCATGCTATTCATGACAATTATTTTGGCCATGGTGGATCCAGATCTGTTCCGGAGCATTTCTGCAGTGTGTGTGTGTGTGTGCTTAGCACGCTATTTTATGTTGAAATGCGACGTAATCCAGTGTTCACGAAAACGTACACTGTCAACGTATGCTTTTGGCGACTGGGTTGGCTCTCAGATAAACGTGTTTCTAACCATAGATATATATAGAACAGTGTTCTATATATATCTATGTTTCTAACAAGATGACATTGTAGCGTCACAGGGTTTGGGAGGAAGGGGCGGGCCTTCTGAGAGGGGGTTCCGGGGGTTTCCTTCCGGACGGGAGTTTTGGTTGTTGTAGTTTTCCGGTGGAGCTGTGCCTGCCTATCCGATTGTGGAACCCAATAAACCTGCTATCAAGCTTACTTCGCTCAATACCTCGCCTGTGGTTATTACAATATCATTCAAAGTTACATAAAGTAACGGTTTAATAACACAAACGCAGGAAACACGTGAGCTGCTAGTTTAGCGAAAGCAGCGTCCCTAGCATCCTGACGTCGTTGAAACATGCGAGCGAGCCGATTAAATCTTCCTAATAACTATAAAACTAAAGATCAGACACAATCACTGACTGAAGATTATGCAAGTAAAAAGTATATTTCTCGCTAGAAATGTTATTAGAAACACGTTTAACGGTGAATCGATCCTAAAATATTGTATTTCCCATTCAGATCATAAAGATTAATAAAGATCATACACATTCACTGATTGAAGATTATGCAAGGAAAATGTACATTTCTCGCTAGAAATGTCATTAGAAACACGTTTAATGGTGTATCTGTCCTAAAATATTGCATTTCCCTTTCAGATAATAACGATTAATATGGCTACGTAACAATTTCACCAAATGCTAGGAGAACGTATCGCCCCCTGTTGGTGCTATTCCCCCATTCATTTCGAATGGAGAAGGACGCGTGTTCAGGGTGACGCTTTGGTCAGACAAAGCGTCAACCTGAACACGCCTTGCGATGTGGACAGACGTATCTATTTTACGCCTTGGCGTGATACCGGGTTGGTGTGTGTGTGTGTGTGTGTGTGTGTGTGTGTGTGTGTGTGTGTGTGTGTGTATGACTCATTGTGTGTTTGTTTGATACACACACACACACACACACACACACACACACACACACACACACACACACACACACACACACACACACACACACACACACACACACACACACACACACACACACACAGTGTGATAAAGCTGAAAGGAGCTTCAGCAGCCTCTGAAGGCTGAAAACATGGATGCGAAGTACAATGACACAAACATGTCTCAACAGTGTAACCGTGTGTTATGTTCAAAAGCACAAGCTGGATCTGTTGGACAGGAAAATGATTGCAGAACAATTAGTTTGTCATAATGAGCAGAGACAAAACACATTTGTAAAGCCACTTGAGGCTGTTGCATGAATGTTCAATAACTGTAGCTCTAATGACATTTGGCTAGAGCGTTTGTTACTTGTATGTAGTGATGTTATTATGTAGTGACACACAGAGTGCAGGCTGTCAAACCAGTGGTCAAGTTCAACTTCAAATGTTCTCCATTTCATGCTGAGACCTATCTATGATCTATGTATAATGTTGGGCTTATGTGTTTATGGTGTGGTATTACTGATTATACAGTAGCCTAACTGAAAATAAAACGTGTCTGATCGAATGGAACGCACTTGCATGCTTCTAATGTTCTAAGAAAACAAGATGAACCCTTGACACACACTGTTGAGGACATTTCACGTTCAAGTGTGCTGAGAAAGCGAATCGCACAATTCTCCGGATTTTCGTGTATCACAGCATTCATTCACATTCATTAAACCAGTAGGCCTAAGTTGATTGCTGTGACACATACTTTGTGTATATTTTCAGTAATACACCTTGTAGATTGAAGTGCGTTTTCTCAAGGTTTGAAAATGACGAATCGCAAGAGGATCTCTACTCTCCGTAAAGGCTACCTGTAGCCCTAGTCAAACCTGTGCATCCCAACCGCGGTAGCACTCGAAACAGATAGCCTATAGCTTGCAACTTGCAAGCACGTCAGTGTCTGCAGAGGGAGAGAAGTCAACTTACTTGTTTTCTCTTGAAAAAGCCGTCTATAGTCCCCTGTCTTTTTCTTTTAGTTTTCGGCATCATTGGCTATATTGCACGAAAAAATAAAACAGTTTTAAAACTAAAGTAGGCTTAGTTCCCGTCGGAAGAATGAATGGGATCTTATGCTAGGAGGTAACTAGCTCTTGAATAGAGAGCCATGAACCTTGCATCTATTAATGATAAATAATTAATCGCTTAATCGCTTTAATCGCTTAATATGCCTGAAAATGTTGCCTTCATTACAGGCAGTGAATGATGCTGATCTAAAACAGTGATTCAATTCTACCTTTTCATTGAAGGCGTCAAGTCAGTATGCAGCACGAACAGTTAGGCACAGCAATCTGTGAGAAACTGCTTGAATGACCGCGGTCACCGCGCTGAGCTCTCAGGCAGTCGGGTCTCGGGAGCACCGCTGCCAGCGCTTTCTGCAGGCTGCGCGAGCTGTTTAGTCTACGTAACGTCAATTGTAGCGCTGGGATTTACAGAGTGATAATTTGATACAGAGGGATGCAATCATAGCAACCATTTTAAATTGCATACAACAGGCGAACGTTTACTATTTTTTATTAGAAAAGCTGATTTTTGTGAGGATTTGACGAACAAAAGTGGAGGGGATGGAATGGCCTTCCAATAGAAGTGAGGGGGATGCATCGTACTCATCCCCCGCGTCTGATACGCGCCTGACCACAATTATAGCCTATTAAATAATGACGCTAAGCTGCCAAGCTTTGTATTCTGTAACTTACCTGATATGAAGTGATCGCTGCACAAGCGGAATCCAACAGCCGGGGGTCCCATTTTTCAGTCTTTTTTTGCTTGCTCCTGGCTCTTTTAATGGCGCTGATCCACTTAGCTCGCCTCTCCGCATCTTTAGGAATGCGGTAGAACGACGTACATTTATTTTTGCCTCGTTTATTTGTGCAACCTGGTGCACAACAGTTATCGACCATGTCTGCTCCACCACAAGAGCGCCAGTCTGCCGAATACTGCCAAAATGGTGGTGCCCACGTTTTCCCCGCCCCAACAACGTCAACACCCGGAACTCTATTGCAGCCAATGAGCTCGAGTTGACCCTGCTTAGCCTCCGAGATCAGACGAGATCGCGCGTGCTCAGGGTGGTATGGCCGTAAGCAATTATTGTCTTGTCCATACAAACTTTTATACAGGAGGAACCAAGGGCGTAACCACGCATTCTTTGGGGGGGTCGTGTCCCCCCCAATGTTGAGAAAATACTAACCTGTCCCCCCCAATATACAGCAGGATAAAATGTAAAATATATGTTCTCTTTTTATGAACCCTGTCAATGGATCGGTCTCTTGTTATGCAGTGATGTTGCTAGGTACGCGTCCTGCGTCCCTGACGCATTAAAATCTGAAAGGACGCACTAAACTCACTATCCATGCGTCCTGGGGACGCATCTCATTTTCCCCATGAAAAACGATACAATGTGAACATTAAACAACTCGTGTTTAATCACAGTAACTGGCCAAAGAAACCTTCTTGTGAGCAGATCGGACAAGCGCTGTTTCAACCCTCTGCGCATCTACTCGGCGCAGACGTGATCCCCTGTACAAGGTATCGCGACATGCTAATTTAGCCGCTACCAAAACAACTAGCTCGTCACCGCTGATTTCATTTCAACAATTAAAAATACGAACTTCATAGTAAATAAACCCACGTTTCCACTGCTCGATGCTGTGCTCATTCGTGTCGAATGAGCAAATCAAACAGGATTTTTTTTGCAATCCTTCTGATTGAATATATGTACATTTATGACAAAATCGTGAGGACTAGGCTTGTGACACACACACACACACACACACACACACACACACACACACACACACACACACACACACACACACACACACACAAATGTGGCGCTCGCGCGGTAATAGCTCATTGGCGCCACCTAGTGATCATTATGTGCAAATGCACAGCCTCTCATTAAAATTACTTAGGGGTCATTTGACCCCTCTTGCGGCGCTAGGAGTAAGTAAAAATGGCCCGGCGTTTCTAGTGTTAAACATGAACGGTTGAGTACTCCAGCTCTAACCATATCATACCACCATCAAGGAGTTTAACATTATTAATTTCATTTAAGAAATAGAATAATAATAAAAAAGAAACACATTTTTTAAACTGGGGAGTCGGGACCCATTGAATTTCTCAGGGACCCACCCAACTCGCCACCTGTGGGTCCCGGGGACTCACTACATTGAAAACCTATCAACATCACTGGTTATGTCTTATTTATTTTCAATTTATTTCCGTTTGTTGAGTGTGTGAATCCCCCCCTCCTAATTGTACACTTTTAGTTTGAAACCACCTCGCGACTTTCTGCGTTGTCATGGTTACCCCACACTCTTTCTTCAGTGAGAGCCAAGAAAGTAAAGTTGAGTAATGGAGGATTTGAGGTTACCTAAAAAGCAGAAGAAACTGGACCAACAGCCAAGCATACGCAGTTTTTTTCAGACAGTAAGTAACTTGACAGGCATGCTGAAAGCAGTGGCCAGACAGGGACATGCTCTGGACATGCAGGTGATAAGGTGAGAATTTTGAATATGAGACTAGACAGCCTTACAACATTGTTTATAACCTGGGCCTACATGTCAGCAATACATAAAAGTAGCCTACTTCTAATACAAGCAGAATATATAGACCAAAATGATCACGAAGGTCAGCCACTGTTCTTCTGATAACATAATGACATGTGGTCATGGGTATGTGGTATTTTTTCCATTGGAAGCTATCCTTTTTGCTACAGTACTACTGGAAGAGCATAATTGTAATTGGTAGGTGTGTTTAAGGTCAGTAAGCAGCTAACCAAAACAAAGTGTGTGTGTATGTGTGTGTGTGTGTGGGGGGGCGGGGCAGACATTACATTATTACACTATTCCTTTAGATGTGAATTCAAATGGTCAATGTAGTCCTCGAAACTAGGTTCTAAATGTCCACATTTTCATATATAAATATAGAATTGTAGGCAATGCACTTAACAAATAATAATAAAAAATTGGACCCCCCCAATGTCTAAACCATGGTTACGCCCTTGGGAGGAACCCATAATGAGTGGGAGCGCTGCTGTGGCCAGAGACGGGACTTGTACAGAAACAATAATTTGATCCATAATGAATGAAAGAAATGAATGAATGAATGACTACGTTATTCCAGACTCAGAGTTCCACATCTGAATGTAATGCATTACACTGCTTGGGCGTGATCGTTTGCGTGATCTTTTGAAGAAACGTAGCGTTGCAAAACGTGGGATGGACGGCATTAGTCAGCGCGATGAAGCCATTCATAGCTATTATTTCTTTAGAACAACATGATCAGGGGAGAGCGCGAACGCAGTCCCCCACTACCAGAAATTATGCAATCGAGATTCCCACATTTGGGGAATTCGCACGGGTCAGCAACAGCCTCAGTGCAATGGCTGAGCCTCGCTATGGGTGAACCACCTTCTTGATCGTGGTATCTCCCTTGCCAGGTAAGTATGAGTTGTACACGTTCAGGTGGGCTGAACGATGCCCACGCTTGTTCCCGTGGAGAACGGTTGCAAAGCATTCGGAGATGCCTAGACTTTAATAAACACTGTAGACCACCGGTCACACGATGACAGGCGAATCTGAAATCAGCGTGATGGAAGCATAACGAAAGGAAACCTGGAGATCCGAGTTATCGACCCGCCACAGAAAGAATCCTTTTTTTCTTTCTTAAACAACAGAATATCGTTGGAATAATTGTAAACAGTGCGTTTATGAATTGTAAATGACACTTTATTGTCTACAGGCGGACGGGTGTACTCTCAGGTAGTGATGTTATGGTTTGCGTCGAGGCATCGGGGCGTGTGTCGAGTACCTCGGCTCCTCCCCCAGCGAAGCTCCGTATCACATAGGCGAAATGACGTAGCGCGTGACGTTCGAGGCTTCATCTCGGGCTGTTGCGCGATATGGGTTCACAATTGGCACATTTTTACAAAAAGAAGACCCTACCCAGTTCCAAGATCACTTTTATGGCTATGTAATTAATCACACTCATTCTCAGTCATCATGCAGTTCTATTATTACAATTATTAGTAGGCTACTGAGACAATCTATTTTGCCCGGGATGACTTAAAATCTAGGTCAAATGATTTGTTCTCTACCATGAGCTCGGGAGATATTTATGAACGGCAAACTCACACGTATCACGGAAATGACTTTAATTCTTAAACGTTGTGATGTTGTACGAAGCAAACCTCACATCATCACAGGAAACTCTTTCTTTCATCATAATTTCATTCACCACTAGGTGTCCCTAGCGTACTAATTTGAAGCTTCGAGGTCGAACCACTTTGATGGTTCATCTGGCTGCGAGGCTTTGACGTTTCATGAGGCATCATCTCGGCACCACTACTCTCAGGACTCAGGAGGAGTTTAGTTTTGTTTTTCACAGTGAGAGAGGGGTGCACCGGTCCTGGAGGTACTGCAATACCAGGTCGATGCGTGGAGTGGACGGAGCAAGCCCCTTTTCCATCTCCCAGTTCCAAAAATCAATTTAATATATGGTCCCCGGGTAGGGGACGTATCAGATATTAAACTGATAAGAACAGATACTACACTTGATCTTAGCCAAAAGGCCGAGAAGCGATGCCTCCACAGGCTCAGACCAAGAGGGCAGCTTCCCAGACACGTCGCTCCACGTGGCGGTTTAACAGACAACGACAAAACAAAAAAAAGACCAAGCACCCTGTGTGCGTGTTTGTGTGTATGTGAAAGCTGAAGAAATAAACCGAGGTCGCTACATCTCTTTGCTGCTGCCTGCTGGCAGTCTCACTAGGCCGTCTGCATGTTTCACAAATAGAGTTTGGAGCAGTGGAGGCTTCTATAAGACTACAGGTGAAGCAGTGCTTCACCAAAAAAATGTTAAAAAATAAATAAACCAAAAATCTTACAACAATCCCATTTTCAGTGCTTTGAAACAGAAATACTCACGAAGACGAGCTGTTTTCCTGAAATCAATTCTGTGAGTCACAACAGCGCCACTATTCCCATTGACTTCAATGTAAATCGAGTGAACCCCAGGCGGCTCGTGTTTATTTTCCGTTTCAATTGATCCTTATGGCAGATAAGTCCCACCCGTGAACCAGTGACCGATAGGGTAGAATTTTGCACTTCAGTCACTTGACACAACACTCTGGCCAGTCACCGCCTTCATTGGACAGCTATCGTGAACTGACTACGAGTGAAAGCAGAGGGCAGACCAAAACCTACTGTGAAAACCACACAGCTCGTTGGTGCTACGGTAAGGAGAATTTTAAATTGCTCCATGTATGACAAGGTAAACTGGCTAACAGGGAGTTGGCTGAAAAAACGCCTTTACTGTTGGCCCCGTGTCATGTTTAAAGCATGCAATTGTGGTGTAGAACAAAATAAAAAGAAAACAAAGTGCTTGCATGATATCGAGTTCCTGAACCCACGTGACCACCGGTGTTCGGAACGCCATTTTGTCAGTAAAATCAAGCGCCGCCCTTAAAGATCTTCCTTTAAAATGACCCGGCGCCGAAGCTTTCAAGCCATCGGAGTACTCATCTCACTTTAATTCGCATGACATCGAGCTCTATATGCAAAAATTAAATAGGTTAAATATTACCGACCCATACAATGCCCCCGGGGTGCTTTTCAAAAGCATCTCCGCTGAAGAAGACGTCCCAGATCTGCAGTATCCGGATAGATATAACTACCTTCAGAGCAGCCACAAAGACAGACGTCAGAAAGCCTGCAGTGTCTCTAATAAGACAAATATGCTACCCAAAAGTCCCATAGTTTCACCAGTGAGGCTACCAGGTATTCATGAGCATAGAAGGATTAGGGTAAAACAGGGCATGCAGTGTGTAACTGCTCCTGTGTGTAAAATGGTCATTTCCAGATGGTGTACAATCAAATGAATGTGAAGTAGGTACAATAACAGGGAGGGTAAATCCAGGAAGTACTATTCTTAAAAAGCAGGAGTGTTAAACCAAGTAGGTAGTATCCTTTTGAAAGAGCAGGGCGGTACCAATGTGGGGTGGCATTACTATTGTCCAAAACTAATGTTATTGTTGTTTTCTTCAGTTGGGGATGTCAACACGAGGACTTGGCAAGAAAATACTATGAAATGCGTCATCGCCTCTCACACACGAATGTCATGGTAGGAACAGCTGGATTCAGGATTTCACCCCTGCATTGGGGCCTCACCTGATGGATACGTTTCCTGTAGCTGCTGTGGTTCAGGTGTCATAGAAATTAAGTGCCCATTTTCTGCAAAGGACCTTTCTGTTAATTAGGCAGTAAAGTGTTTTTCTGCACAGAAACCAGCACCAGCAGCAGCAGCATTTGCTGATCATAGTCAACAACAGTGGTGCTACTGCCCTGAGCCAGAAGCAGGGAACATGGTGGTCTGTGCGTCAGGTTTTTGTTCAGTTAAAAAGTTTCACCAGACCTGCCTTCGCATGAAAAGGGTCCCAAAACAGTGGGTATGTCCCATCTGCCGAAAAGTGATCAATGCCCAAAGAAGAAAACCTTAGTGAGGAGACTGTGAAATGAGTTGTTTGTAGTAGCTGATACTGTACTGTTATTTATGAATAAACAGTTGTTAAACCAATATTGTTCTCTTCCCCATAATTTGTATTAGATATCTGTAGCAATCAGGGATATGAAACATGGGTGGGTCATTCATATAAAACACACCAGAACAAATATCTGTTTGGGTGGAACTCAAGTTAGAATGGGTGGATGTGCAGCTTGATCTGCAAAGAGAAACGATGTGATCGCATCAGAATAGCGAGTGATTAAAAATAATGTCACGACAAGCAAGCAAGAAGTGAGAGTCACAAAGGTTTATTTGCTGGTTGAGCACATCTGTAGCCAGTCACATCAGTTCAATTTACTGTACATCCCCATCACTGGAAGGACACCAGAGATTCAGACACATTTGTAAGTGCACAACACACGCTCACCATCTTGTCAAGGTAGGTCACATCATTTTCCCTGTCTATGTCCGTGAAACATATGGGGACAGTGCTTTGCAAGACTGTGTACTTTTGACGGAGAACTCCTATCACTCTTTCAATATGTATCCTAAGAGAGGCTAGACGTCTGGTGTTCTCCAAGTCAGCAGGATCTAACTGCTTCTATCCACGAGTAAATGCTGGAATTTTTAATTCAGCTTGGCATCTCTCAATGGACTCTTTAACCAGACAACCTCTGTCTGCTAAAACTACGTCCCCTGGGAGCAAATGAGATAAAAAGTGACTTTGTTCAGTGATAAACTCATCACTTGTGCGACCTCCCCATCCAGCGGAAATGAAACAAATGGAACCTCGAGGGCAAATTGCAATTAAATATTTCATTGTGTGGTGTGATTTGTATGATGAGTAACACTGAGCACTGGCTAGCAATCTACTGGGTTTCTCTAGAAATATTTCAAAACAATCTATAATGCAAACTGTCTTTTCAAAGCTACGGTTTCGAAATGCATATGGAAGAGATTTTCTTAAGTATTCTGTCAGGCCACAACACCAGACTTGGCACCAGTCTACAATGCATCACACTAATGCAGTGTTTGAAGAGCTTTGAAACAGTGGTCGAGTCAATGTCAAAATGAAAAGCCCAAAACTCAAAGGACAAGTTCATTCTAAGCTTAATTAAAGTTAACATGTACTGCTGAAAACATGTTAAACTAGATTTAAGTTGGAGAAAAGGAGCCACAATATGAAAAATTGTCATGAGAATGGAGAATGCTGATAAACCAGTGAGAGTATGAACCCTTTTATCATCGTTATGCAAGCTCATCTCATTCAGTGTAGTCCTATTCATTTTTTCCTTCAACAACATATTTTCAGTCCTCAGAGCTTGGCATTCTTGCTCAAGAGATTGGACGCGTTTACCACAGGTTTCAGTGGTGCATGGTGGGGTTGCTGGATCCTCCTCATGGAGAACAGGCTGGACATCGTTTCCAGGTTCTTCATGGGTAGATTCCTTCAAAGGCTCTGTGGTGGGACTTTGCTCTGCAGTAGGATCCTTGTTGCAGTCTTGGGGACAATCTGTTGATGCTCTGGTGAAAACAAAAGTAGTATAAACTGTCACTACTGATGACAGTTTGTCATTCTTTTGTCAGTCACTCTCTGTTTTCTGCAGTATACTAGCTTTCGTTAGTAAGAAAGTAAGTAAATTGTATTTGTATAGCACATTTACATCCAAAAGTGCTTTATAGTCGGTATATGATAAATAAACAATGTAATAAAATAAATGAATAGAAAGACAATGACAGGGATATTGACAATGACAGTGACAATCACATGCATAGTCAGTGGCTGCCAAATGCAAGTCGGTATAGGTGTGTGATGATTTCAGCCCAGTCACAGATGTTATGTTTTTTAGCTCATTGGGTGTTATTAAACCTACAATGAATTGTACAAAAAAAATTGTTTTATAATTTTCCCAAGTCCATGGAAGTGGGGTTGACCAGGTTAAGGAACTTAAATATTCACCTGGGAGGGATGGCTTTCGCAGATAGCTTTGTCTGCTTCATCTTCTGTAGCTTTGCTCTCTGTCGTCTGTTGAAAACCTCCAGTCTCATTTTTCTTTTCCTCTTCTCTGGAGATGGAACGTAGTTGAAAAGAGATGGAACAAAGTCCGGCCTCAAGGGATTATCACTCCTTCTCCCTACAAAATAAATAGAAACATTTCAGCGTCGAACTTGGGTTTGTTTACTACTACGTTAGCACTTGCTAGCTTAGCAGCATAAAAAACAGGACATTGTCAGCCCCACGAATTGCATGCTATAAATCAACTAGCTATGTGTGTGTGTGTGTGTGTGTGTGTGTGTGTGTGTGTGTGTGTGTGTGTGTGTGTGTGTGTGTGTGTGTGTGTGTGTGTGTGTGTGTGTGTGTGTGTGTGTGTGTGTGTGTGTGTGAGTGGGTACTTACAGGGGGGCCGGGAAGTCCAGGTTGGCCTTTCATTCCCATCATTCCCTGGAGATAGAGGAAAGAAATCAAAGGTCAAACAACAGCAATGTCCAACACCAGTGGCTGTGCATGTTGTGGGCTGTGAGTAAGATATGCCGCTGAGGACAGAATGCTATACAACAGAAAGGGTTTTGTGTTATAAAACCACACTTACAGTAGTCCAGAAATGTGTGGAAGTATTTCTTTGACGATGAGTCCATTGACTGGACTGAAAGCTAAGGTGAGAATGCATGCCATAAAGTGGCATAAATCCCAGAACTCCATGGGAATAATCCATGGATTGGGAATGACAGTGAACACTGTAGCGGAAACCTATTTGACAGGTGTGCTCTGACATGGAAAGGTCTTCAGACTTCGATGGGTTCTTATTGGTAGTTCTGTGTGGTGATGTGTATGTGTGAATACATAGTGTTATTGTTGGAGAGTTACCACAAAACTGCAGGTGTGTGTGTCTCAGAGTTTGTGCATGTGTGTGTGTGTGTGTGTGTGTGTGTGTGTGTGTGTGTGTGTGTGTGTGTGTGTGTGTGTGTGTGTGTGTGTGTGTGTGTGTGTGTGTGTGTGTGTGTGTGTGTGTGTGTGTGTGTGTGTGTGTGTGTGTGTGTGTGTTCACCATGGGGCCGGGACCAATATCAGCGCCTTTGTTGTGATCATACTGAGCAGCAAAGTTCTGTTGGAGTGAAAAATAAAAACCAGAATAAGAGACAAAATATACATATAAAAATTCATACAATACAATATACTTATTTTCTAATTCATAGGTTATTGTCTGTTCCATTGCTATAATTGTGCCAGAATTTGGGTCAGGTGAGTTTAAGGGCTTGATCGTTTATCAAACAGATGAACAGCAAATCAGCATCTTCCTGTAGCTTCTATACCTTACGGTTACAATAGGATATACCAGCAGGTTAACCTTATTTACTGAGAGGCCTTCATCAACATTCAGTTCCCCCACCTAGGAACACTTTAGAACCAACATCCATCTTCAGTTCCCCCACCCAGCAGCACTTTAGAACCAACATCCACCTTCAGTCCCCCACACAGTCACATTTTAGAACCAACATCCACCTTCAGTCCCCCCACCCAGCAGTTGACCAAGTCGGCCCCTATAGGATACTTACTCCGCCGAGGCCAGGGGGTCCTGGGGGCCCAGCAGGGCCGGGGTTGCCAGGTCTGCCGTCCCTCCCGTCAGGGCCCTGGGGTCCCTGTGGAGGAAGGCCTTGGGTTAGTCTCCGTTGATTACCACTGATTGACACACAGCCACCGTGTCTGCTGGGAAGCTGCCAGAGTCCCAGCTGTGTTCGGCTGTGGAGCTCGGTTTGGTCTCAACTTGAATAAAAGCGTCATGTCCTTTTACTAAATTGTTTTATTATTGTTAATAAAGTTTAGAAAAGATAAATATGAATTTGGTCTGGATATGTGAGCCAAAGTCAGAAAAAAATAATATACAACAAATATTTGTAGTTCAGGTTATTTTCAGCGGTCGTGCAGCAGAGATTGGTCCATTATTATTTGTTATATTATCACGGCGGAGGGCTTTAGGCTGTGCCTGATGTAAACAAAGGGGTGTGGCCTATTCAAGTTGAAAGGTCAATCGGCGTCATCATATATCAACCCGATAAACTTCATGAAAGTTTCTATCCAGCAAACATGGCATTGTCATGCATCTTGTCATAATTAATGAGTTTGATAGTGGCTTACCCTTTCACCTCTTGGTCCTTTCGGGCCCTGAGGAATATAAGTAAACAATTGATGAGTCAGAGGCAGACATTATTTAAACAGTGAGGCAAGTTCACGTAAAAAAAGGAAGGTAGACTTAAACTTAACATATCTAAAATCTAAAACCTAAAAGAAGCTGGGCTACAATCGCTGGGGGATGAATAGGTGCATGTGGACAAACTGTGCATGTGAACTGCACAGCCAAAGCACCATTCAGGTGGGAACATATTTCAGTCCACTTCATTGAACCTGGCCTTTGGCTAGAGCTGATGCCTACAATGTCTGCCCTGAGCTATGCTACGCATTATCACATACACCACACTCAAAGGGCTAAATGATACATCCAACCAGGGTTTGATTGCTCACTTTGAATCTTCCCGGAGTAGAAATAGAAGCTAAATAAATAGTGTTATTTATTTCTTTGTGTCATTTAACTGTGCTGGCTGTATCATGCACTGTTCAGCATTGCTGTTCATCTATCTCATTGCACATCAACCCATTAACATGCAGGGGATTTATGATGCTGTACATGTCCATGCAGAAGCACAGCCTCATAAAGCTGCTCCCAGATCACTGTGCACACTGTAGTATTAAACTGATCCGAAACCACAATCAGGGGCGCATCAAGCTTTCCAAAAGTGGGGGTGTTCTGGAATAGGCGAAGAAATAATCATTCCAAATAGCGATGATCAATTATATGAACTTTTACATACATCTAGGCCTACAAAATGGAAGAAATGCGAGCAGATACACTGTGTGTGTGTGTGTGTGTGTGTGTGTGTGTGTGTGTGTGTGTGTGTGTGTGTGTGTGTGTGTGTGTGTGTGTGTGTGTGTGTGTGTGTGTGTGTGTGTGTGTGTGTGTGTGTGTGTGTGTGCAACCCGGTATCACGCCAAGGCGTAAAATAGATACGTCTGTCCACATCGCAAGGCGTGTTCAGGTTGACGCTTTGCCTGACCAAAGCGTCACCCTGAACACGCGTCCTTCTCCATTCGAAATGAATGGGGGAATAGCACCAACAGGGGGCGATACGTTCTCCTAGCATTTGGTGAAATTGTTACGTAGCCATATTAATCGTTATTATCTGAATGGGAAATGCAATATTTTAGGACAGATACACCATTAAACGTGTTTCTAATGACATTTCTAGCGAGAAATGTACATTTTCCTTGCATAATCTTCAATCAGTGAATGTGTATGATCTTTATTAATCTTTATGATCTGAATGGGATATACAATATTTTAGGATCGTTTCACCGTTAAACGTGTTTCTAATAACATTTCTAGCGAGAAATATACTTTTTACTTGCATAATCTTCAGTCAGTGATTGTGTCTGATCTTTAGTTTTATAGTTATTAGGAAGATTTAATCGGCTCGCTCGCATGTTTCAACGACGTCAGGATGCTAGGGACGCTGCTTTCGCTAAACTAGCAGCTCACGTGTTTCCTGCGTTTGTGTTATTAAACCGTTACTTTATGTAACTTTTAATGATATTGTAATAACCACAGGCGAGGTATTGAGCGAAGTAAGCTTGATAGCAGGTTTATTGGGTTCCACAATCGGATAGGCAGGCACAGCTCCACCGGAAAACTACAACAACCAAAACTCCCGTCCGGAAGGAAACCCCCGGAACCCCCTCTCAGAAGGCCCGCCCCTTCCTCCCAAACCCTGTGACGCTACAATATCATCTTGTTAGAAACATAGATATATATAGAACACTGTTCTATATATATCTATGGTTAGAAACACGTTTATCTGAGAGCCAACCCAGTCGCCAAAAGCATACGTTGACAGTGTACGTTTTCGTGAACACTGGATTACGTCGCATTTCAACATAAAATAGCGTGCTAAGCACACGTACACACACACACACACACACGCACGTACGCACCCCAACACACACACACACACACACACACACACACACACACACACACACACACACACACACACACACACACACACACACACACACACACACACACACACACACACACACACACACACACACACAATGCATTTCGCTGCTAAAACAACAACAACTTGGGCTGCTTCTAGGACATTTTGGGTGGATGTTGAACGGTATGTGGGCAGGACGTTTTTTGCAGGCAGGACCTGGCAACCCTGCGCTGTTGCCCGAGGTGCAGAAATGCTCCGGAACAGATCTGGATCCACCATGGCCAAAATAATTGTCATGAATAGCATGAATAGATTCATGCATTATCATTCAACTTGAACATGTGTTTTTACAGTATAGAGTGGTGGAGGGATGACGTATGTTGGCCAACCCGGAAGTGAGCGTCGACCTGGGTTTCCATGGTTTCCCTTGACAAAAAGCCAACGGGTTTTTCCATTGGCTCTAAAAACCACGCGGCAAAGGAGCTGCCGTAAATTGTGTTGTTTTTGTCGTAAACTGGGGACCGACGGTTAAAAAATAGACAGATATTCCGAGGTATCCTTAAAAGGCAGCTTGGATGTTTTTATTTTCTGCAGTTTAGACTTCTTCTATAACCTATTTTTGAAAGCAAAACACCAAGCTCAATGATTTAACGAGGCAGGGTTATTTGAAACAATTTATTAAATATATATTTGTGAGAGGTCATTCCTTCTCCTGAGTTTGCTTCCTATTTATGTCTGGTGTACAACACTGTCCACAAGCATCACCCCCCCCTCCCCATATGGATTTGGAGAATTGTTGCCACGTCCCAGTGGTGGAGGTATCATATATATGAAAGAGGGCATTCAATTATACTACAATGATCAATTAGGAGGCCGAAGCCCTAAAGGAAGTAATAATAATAATAATAATAATAATTCATTGAATTTATTTAGCGCTTTTCTAGACACTCAAAGACGCCTACAGTGAAGGGGGGGGGACCTCACTAACTACCACCAGTGTGTAGCACCCACTTGGGTGATGCACGGCAAGTGATGATGTAGGTGACTGAGGGTCAACATTTGAGAACCCCTTTTATCAAAGGGGGTCTCAAAGGACTCATACGCTTCAACCTGAGTGACCCATCACACCCCGGCCATGGCTTCTTCCAACTCCTCCCTTCGGGTAGGAGATACAGGTCCCTTGGGAGCCGGACAAACAGGCTGAGGAATACCTTCTACCCCTGGGCAATTCGTCTACTTAACGCCTGACCCCCCCCCCCCCCCCCCCAATGGACATGTGAAATCCTCTACCATATTTATTTATTTTACTTATATGTTATGTCTGCATATTTATATTTATTGTGCCTATTGCTGTTTGTGTTTGTATTTTTGCTTTTTGCACTGCTTTATTTATTTTGCACTATGGGTAGTGAGCACCACCCCAATTTCATTGTACAAGTTTGCACAATGACAATAAAGTCTGAATCTGTGGCTCCAGCCCTACAGGAAATGACTCGGCAAGTGCTCCATCTCGTTGCACCTGCACCCAGCGGCTCGCTTGCAAGATTTTGGCCTGAAGTTCTTCCCAGACCTACACCCTAGCCATCGAACACGCATATCTGAGAATCAGGCTTCTCTTTAATAATGACAAAAAGTTACGAGAGAAATACACATTAACTTTTTGTTATCTCATAAGCGGCGTGGTGCCGGCTCCTTTTGACCTTTTGACCCCAGACTTCAAAAACGTGGCCACAGGCCAGCTGTGTCTACACACCTTAAGCCACAAATGTACACCTCCATCCCACAAAAAATGGGGACTAGAAACTAACCTCTGTCTTATGTACATTTACTGTACTGTTGGAGGTCACGCCCCTTTTCCGGCCTTTTCGAGATAGCTAGGGAGGCTAAAATGTTTACACACATTTCCCGGGGCCCCGAGAACGACATATCCGAGATTTGGAGTTCTAGCCCTTAGAGAAAAAAAGTTTTCCCAAATGGACTGTCATTTGGACAAAGCCCCTCAGAAGTGTTACCTGCAAGACCTAATGGTTCAGAATGTGGTGGAAAAAACAGTTTTTGAGATAGGAACGTCCTACCGCCCTGAAATTTGAATACCTTATTCTAAGGCCTAACTGGGACCCCCGCACCGAAACTTGGCCCGGTCGGACCCCGAGGGCAGGAAGGGGTGGCCCTTCCTGCCCGAAACTTGGCCCGGACCCCGAGTGCAGGAAGAGGGGGCCTGGACTTTCATAGGTGCCATGCCGTAATTCCGACGCCTCATTGTTCCGACGTCTCAATGTTCCGAAATATTTCCCATTAGATCGACATGCCACTATTCCGACGGTTCAATGTTCCGAAAACGAAACCCATTGGTCCGAAGGTCTGTTAGTCCGACTTTTCAAAAAGGAGGCGCATTAGGCAGAAAAAAGAGTTTTATACCTCGCTCGCTCCCTCTCTATCTCACTCTCACTCTCTCTCTGTCTCCAAAATACAACCTAGGCCTACATATCACGTTCACAATGAATTTTGGAGAGCAAAAAGACAACGCTTCACTTCATTTCGACACGGTGTTGTAGCCCCATGGACAGAGAGCGGAGGTCTAATTCTCAACACGGGCACGAACACACACACACACACACACACACACACACACACACACACACACACACACACACACACACACACACACACACACACACACACACACACACACACACACACACACACACACACACAGAGTGAGAGTGAGAGAGGGAGAGAGAGAGGGAGAGAGAAAGGGAGAGAGAGAGGGAGAGAGAGAGAGGGAGCGAGCGAGGTATACAACTCTTTTTCCTATTCAGCATATTGAACTGTCGGCCTAATGCTCCTCCTTTTTGAAAAGTCGGACAAACGGACCTTCGGACCAATGGGTTTCGTTTTCGGAACATTAAACCGTCGGAATAGTGGCATGTCGATCTAATGGGAAATATTTCGGAACATTGAGACGTCGGAACAATGAGGCGTCGGAATTACGGGCAGGCCCCCTTTCATAATCCTCGCTCGGTGACTGTAAAGGATGTTTGGTCGGATGTTATGACGAAGAATCATAATGTGAATGGGAATATTCTATAAATGTCTTGATATCATCTTTCGTCTCAGCACTTCTGCTGCAGCCGCTTAAAGTCTCACTCCGAGAACCTTAAAATATGAATCAATCCATTAGAAGTATGAAAATATTTTCCCGGTGGCGTAACGGGGCAAACAAGGTGTCCTTTGACATCTACGTTTCGAGGCGATTGCAACAGTGCCACACATGATCATATTTGAATATGTTTCGGGGTAGTAATTAGCTGTCGATTTTGGAGGCCTTTATCAATAATGACCAGCTATAGATTTGCTTCCCGATGGAGATTTTTGACAAATTACATGTTATTTAACATCTACACGTTAAGCTGAGTCCAATGAGATCAAGCTCGCCTTCTTGCTACACCGAGATCATGTCCTAGACCTAGGTGTACCATGTAAAATACATGTTACCATTTGCTAGAGTGTCATGCTGGGTGTCATTGGACTCAGCTCAACGTGTAGATGCTAAATAACATGTCATTTGTCACAAATTTCAATCGGGAAGCAAATCAATAGCTGCTCATTATTGATTAAGGCCTCCAATTTCGACAGCTAATTACTACCCCGAAACATATTCAAATATGATCATGTGTGGCACTGTTGCAATCGCCTCGAAACGTAGATGTCAAAGGACACCTTGTTTGCCCCGTTTGCTTCTGATTGACTAATGAATTGATTCAGCTATTCCCCCAGAAGTCTGGGGTCAAAAGGTCAAAAGGAGCCGGCACCACACCGCTTATGAGACAAAAGTGAATGTGTATTTCTCTCATAACTTTTTTTCATTATTAAAGAGAGGCCTGATTCTCAGATATGCAGGTTAGATGGCTACGGTGTAGGTCTGGGAAGAACTTCAGGCCAAAATCTTGCAAGCGAGCCGCTGGGTGCAGGTGCAACGAGATGGAGCACTTGCCGAGTCATTTCCTGTAGGGCTGGAGCCACAGGTAGAAGCGTATGCGTCCTTTGAGACCCCCTTTGATATATAAGAGACCTCAAAGTACAGCTAACTTGAATGTTGTCGACCCAGTCACCTAACAGTGACATGAGACCTGGTGGCCTGGGCTGTGGCAGTGTCAGAGAGGGTGTGTGTGTGTGTGTGTGTGTGTGTGTGTGTGTGTGTGTGTGTGTGTGTGTGTGTGTGTGTGTGTGTGTGTGTGTGTGTGTGTGTGTGTGTGTGTGTGTGCAACCCGGTATCACGCCAAGGCGTAAAATAGATTCGTCTGTCCACATCGCAAGGCGTGTTCAGGGTCACCTATTGCATCCTTTAGGACTTCGGCCTCCTAATTGATCATTGTAGTATTGAATGCCCTCTTTCATATATATGATACCTCCACCACTGGGATGTGGCAACAATTCTCCAAATCCATATGGGGAGGGGGGGGGGTGATGCTTGTGGACAGTGTTGTACTCTAGACATAAATAGGAAGCAAACTCAGGAGAAGGAATGACCTCTCACAAATATATATTTAATAAATTGTTTCAAATAACCCTGCCTCGTTAAATCATTGAGCTTGGTGTTTTGCTTTCAAAAATAGGTTATAGAAGAAGTCTAAACTGCAGAAAATAAAAACATCCAAGCTGCCTTTTAAGGATACCTCGGAATATCTGTCTATTTTTTAACCGTCGGACCCCAGTTTACGACAAAAACAAAACAATTTACGGCTGCTCCTTTGCCGCGTGGTTTTTAGAGCCAATGGAAAAACCCGTTGGCTTTTTGTCAAGGGAAACCATGGAAACCCAGGTCGACGCTCACTTCCGGGTTGGCCAACATACGTCATCCCTCCACCACTCTAAACTGTAAAAACACATGTTCAAGTTGAATGATAATGCATGAATCTATTCATGCTATTCATGACAATTATTTTGGCCATGGTGGATCCAGATCTGTTCCGGAGCATTTCTGCAGTGTGTGTGTGTGTGTGCTTAGCACGCTATTTTATGTTGAAATGCGACGTAATCCAGTGTTCACGAAAACGTACACTGTCAACGTATGCTTTTGGCGACTGGGTTGGCTCTCAGATAAACGTGTTTCTAACCATAGATATATATAGAACAGTGTTCTATATATATCTATGTTTCTAACAAGATGACATTGTAGCGTCACAGGGTTTGGGAGGAAGGGGCGGGCCTTCTGAGAGGGGGTTCCGGGGGTTTCCTTCCGGACGGGAGTTTTGGTTGTTGTAGTTTTCCGGTGGAGCTGTGCCTGCCTATCCGATTGTGGAACCCAATAAACCTGCTATCAAGCTTACTTCGCTCAATACCTCGCCTGTGGTTATTACAATATCATTCAAAGTTACATAAAGTAACGGTTTAATAACACAAACGCAGGAAACACGTGAGCTGCTAGTTTAGCGAAAGCAGCGTCCCTAGCATCCTGACGTCGTTGAAACATGCGAGCGAGCCGATTAAATCTTCCTAATAACTATAAAACTAAAGATCAGACACAATCACTGACTGAAGATTATGCAAGTAAAAAGTATATTTCTCGCTAGAAATGTTATTAGAAACACGTTTAACGGTGAATCGATCCTAAAATATTGTATTTCCCATTCAGATCATAAAGATTAATAAAGATCATACACATTCACTGATTGAAGATTATGCAAGGAAAATGTACATTTCTCGCTAGAAATGTCATTAGAAACACGTTTAATGGTGTATCTGTCCTAAAATATTGCATTTCCCTTTCAGATAATAACGATTAATATGGCTACGTAACAATTTCACCAAATGCTAGGAGAACGTATCGCCCCCTGTTGGTGCTATTCCCCCATTCATTTCGAATGGAGAAGGACGCGTGTTCAGGGTGACGCTTTGGTCAGACAAAGCGTCAACCTGAACACGCCTTGCGATGTGGACAGACGTATCTATTTTACGCCTTGGCGTGATACCGGGTTGGTGTGTGTGTGTGTGTGTGTGTGTGTGTGTGTGTGTGTGTGTGTGTGTGTGTGTGTATGACTCATTGTGTGTTTGTTTGATACACACACACACACACACACACACACACACACACACACACACACACACACACACACACACACACACACACACACACACACACACACACACACAGTGTGATAAAGCTGAAAGGAGCTTCAGCAGCCTCTGAAGGCTGAAAACATGGATGCGAAGTACAATGACACAAACATGTCTCAACAGTGTAACCGTGTGTTATGTTCAAAAGCACAAGCTGGATCTGTTGGACAGGAAAATGATTGCAGAACAATTAGTTTGTCATAATGAGCAGAGACAAAACACATTTGTAAAGCCACTTGAGGCTGTTGCATGAATGTTCAATAACTGTAGCTCTAATGACATTTGGCTAGAGCGTTTGTTACTTGTATGTAGTGATGTTATTATGTAGTGACACACAGAGTGCAGGCTGTCAAACCAGTGGTCAAGTTCAACTTCAAATGTTCTCCATTTCATGCTGAGACCTATCTATGATCTATGTATAATGTTGGGCTTATGTGTTTATGGTGTGGTATTACTGATTATACAGTAGCCTAACTGAAAATAAAACGTGTCTGATCGAATGGAACGCACTTGCATGCTTCTAATGTTCTAAGAAAACAAGATGAACCCTTGACACACACTGTTGAGGACATTTCACGTTCAAGTGTGCTGAGAAAGCGAATCGCACAATTCTCCGGATTTTCGTGTATCACAGCATTCATTCACATTCATTAAACCAGTAGGCCTAAGTTGATTGCTGTGACACATACTTTGTGTATATTTTCAGTAATACACCTTGTAGATTGAAGTGCGTTTTCTCAAGGTTTGAAAATGACGAATCGCAAGAGGATCTCTACTCTCCGTAAAGGCTACCTGTAGCCCTAGTCAAACCTGTGCATCCCAACCGCGGTAGCACTCGAAACAGATAGCCTATAGCTTGCAACTTGCAAGCACGTCAGTGTCTGCAGAGGGAGAGAAGTCAACTTACTTGTTTTCTCTTGAAAAAGCCGTCTATAGTCCCCTGTCTTTTTCTTTTAGTTTTCGGCATCATTGGCTATATTGCACGAAAAAATAAAACAGTTTTAAAACTAAAGTAGGCTTAGTTCCCGTCGGAAGAATGAATGGGATCTTATGCTAGGAGGTAACTAGCTCTTGAATAGAGAGCCATGAACCTTGCATCTATTAATGATAAATAATTAATCGCTTAATCGCTTTAATCGCTTAATATGCCTGAAAATGTTGCCTTCATTACAGGCAGTGAATGATGCTGATCTAAAACAGTGATTCAATTCTACCTTTTCATTGAAGGCGTCAAGTCAGTATGCAGCACGAACAGTTAGGCACAGCAATCTGTGAGAAACTGCTTGAATGACCGCGGTCACCGCGCTGAGCTCTCAGGCAGTCGGGTCTCGGGAGCACCGCTGCCAGCGCTTTCTGCAGGCTGCGCGAGCTGTTTAGTCTACGTAACGTCAATTGTAGCGCTGGGATTTACAGAGTGATAATTTGATACAGAGGGATGCAATCATAGCAACCATTTTAAATTGCATACAACAGGCGAACGTTTACTATTTTTTATTAGAAAAGCTGATTTTTGTGAGGATTTGACGAACAAAAGTGGAGGGGATGGAATGGCCTTCCAATAGAAGTGAGGGGGATGCATCGTACTCATCCCCCGCGTCTGATACGCGCCTGACCACAATTATAGCCTATTAAATAATGACGCTAAGCTGCCAAGCTTTGTATTCTGTAACTTACCTGATATGAAGTGATCGCTGCACAAGCGGAATCCAACAGCCGGGGGTCCCATTTTTCAGTCTTTTTTTGCTTGCTCCTGGCTCTTTTAATGGCGCTGATCCACTTAGCTCGCCTCTCCGCATCTTTAGGAATGCGGTAGAACGACGTACATTTATTTTTGCCTCGTTTATTTGTGCAACCTGGTGCACAACAGTTATCGACCATGTCTGCTCCACCACAAGAGCGCCAGTCTGCCGAATACTGCCAAAATGGTGGTGCCCACGTTTTCCCCGCCCCAACAACGTCAACACCCGGAACTCTATTGCAGCCAATGAGCTCGAGTTGACCCTGCTTAGCCTCCGAGATCAGACGAGATCGCGCGTGCTCAGGGTGGTATGGCCGTAAGCAATTATTGTCTTGTCCATACAAACTTTTATACAGGAGGAACCAAGGGCGTAACCACGCATTCTTTGGGGGGGTCGTGTCCCCCCCAATGTTGAGAAAATACTAACCTGTCCCCCCCAATATACAGCAGGATAAAATGTAAAATATATGTTCTCTTTTTATGAACCCTGTCAATGGATCGGTCTCTTGTTATGCAGTGATGTTGCTAGGTACGCGTCCTGCGTCCCTGACGCATTAAAATCTGAAAGGACGCACTAAACTCACTATCCATGCGTCCTGGGGACGCATCTCATTTTCCCCATGAAAAACGATACAATGTGAACATTAAACAACTCGTGTTTAATCACAGTAACTGGCCAAAGAAACCTTCTTGTGAGCAGATCGGACAAGCGCTGTTTCAACCCTCTGCGCATCTACTCGGCGCAGACGTGATCCCCTGTACAAGGTATCGCGACATGCTAATTTAGCCGCTACCAAAACAACTAGCTCGTCACCGCTGATTTCATTTCAACAATTAAAAATACGAACTTCATAGTAAATAAACCCACGTTTCCACTGCTCGATGCTGTGCTCATTCGTGTCGAATGAGCAAATCAAACAGGATTTTTTTTGCAATCCTTCTGATTGAATATATGTACATTTATGACAAAATCGTGAGGACTAGGCTTGTGACACACACACACACACACACACACACACACACACACACACACACACACACACACACACACACACAAATGTGGCGCTCGCGCGGTAATAGCTCATTGGCGCCACCTAGTGATCATTATGTGCAAATGCACAGCCTCTCATTAAAATTACTTAGGGGTCATTTGACCCCTCTTGCGGCGCTAGGAGTAAGTAAAAATGGCCCGGCGTTTCTAGTGTTAAACATGAACGGTTGAGTACTCCAGCTCTAACCATATCATACCACCATCAAGGAGTTTAACATTATTAATTTCATTTAAGAAATAGAATAATAATAAAAAAGAAACACATTTTTTAAACTGGGGAGTCGGGACCCATTGAATTTCTCAGGGACCCACCCAACTCGCCACCTGTGGGTCCCGGGGACTCACTACATTGAAAACCTATCAACATCACTGGTTATGTCTTATTTATTTTCAATTTATTTCCGTTTGTTGAGTGTGTGAATCCCCCCCTCCTAATTGTACACTTTTAGTTTGAAACCACCTCGCGACTTTCTGCGTTGTCATGGTTACCCCACACTCTTTCTTCAGTGAGAGCCAAGAAAGTAAAGTTGAGTAATGGAGGATTTGAGGTTACCTAAAAAGCAGAAGAAACTGGACCAACAGCCAAGCATACGCAGTTTTTTTCAGACAGTAAGTAACTTGACAGGCATGCTGAAAGCAGTGGCCAGACAGGGACATGCTCTGGACATGCAGGTGATATGCAGGTGATAAATAACATAATGACATGTGGTCATGGGTATGTGGTATTTTTTCCATTGGAAGCTATCCTTTTTGCTACAGTACTACTGGAAGAGCATAATTGTAATTGGTAGGTGTGTTTAAGGTCAGTAAGCAGCTAACCAAAACAAAGTGTGTGTGTATGTGTGTGTGTGTGTGGGGGGGGGGGGCGGGGCAGACATTACATTATTACACTATTCCTTTAGATGTGAATTCAAATGGTCAATGTAGTCCTCGAAACTAGGTTCTAAATGTCCACATTTTCATATATAAATATAGAATTGTAGGCAATGCACTTAACAAATAATAATAAAAAATTGGACCCCCCCAATGTCTAAACCATGGTTACGCCCTTGGGAGGAACCCATAATGAGTGGGAGCGCTGCTGTGGCCAGAGACGGGACTTGTACAGAAACAATAATTTGATCCATAATGAATGAAAGAAATGAATGAATGAATGACTACGTTATTCCAGACTCAGAGTTCCACATCTGAATGTAATGCATTACACTGCTTGGGCGTGATCGTTTGCGTGATCTTTTGAAGAAACGTAGCGTTGCAAAACGTGGGATGGACGGCATTAGTCAGCGCGATGAAGCCATTCATAGCTATTATTTCTTTAGAACAACATGATCAGGGGAGAGCGCGAACGCAGTCCCCCACTACCAGAAATTATGCAATCGAGATTCCCACATTTGGGGAATTCGCACGGGTCAGCAACAGCCTCAGTGCAATGGCTGAGCCTCGCTATGGGTGAACCACCTTCTTGATCGTGGTATCTCCCTTGCCAGGTAAGTATGAGTTGTACACGTTCAGGTGGGCTGAACGATGCCCACGCTTGTTCCCGTGGAGAACGGTTGCAAAGCATTCGGAGATGCCTAGACTTTAATAAACACTGTAGACCACCGGTCACACGATGACAGGCGAATCTGAAATCAGCGTGATGGAAGCATAACGAAAGGAAACCTGGAGATCCGAGTTATCGACCCGCCACAGAAAGAATCCTTTTTTTCTTTCTTAAACAACAGAATATCGTTGGAATAATTGTAAACAGTGCGTTTATGAATTGTAAATGACACTTTATTGTCTACAGGCGGACGGGTGTACTCTCAGGTAGTGATGTTATGGTTTGCGTCGAGGCATCGGGGCGTGTGTCGAGTACCTCGGCTCCTCCCCCAGCGAAGCTCCGTATCACATAGGCGAAATGACGTGGCGCGTGACGTTCGAGGCTTCATCTCGGGCTGTTGCGCGATATGGGTTCACAATTGGCACATTTTTACAAAAAGAAGACCCTACCCAGTTCCAAGATCACTTTTATGGCTATGTAATTAATCACACTCATTCTCAGTCATCATGCAGTTCTATTATTACAATTATTAGTAGGCTACTGAGACAATCTATTTTGCCCGGGATGACTTAAAATCTAGGTCAAATGATTTGTTCTCTACCATGAGCTCGGGAGATATTTATGAACGGCAAACTCACACGTATCACGGAAATGACTTTAATTCTTAAACGTTGTGATGTTGTACGAAGCAAACCTCACATCATCACAGGAAACTCTTTCTTTCATCATAATTTCATTCACCACTAGGTGTCCCTAGCGTACTAATTTGAAGCTTCGAGGTCGAACCACTTTGATGGTTCATCTGGCTGCGAGGCTTTGACGTTTCATGAGGCATCATCTCGGCACCACTACTCTCAGGACTCAGGAGGAGTTTAGTTTTGTTTTTCACAGTGAGAGAGGGGTGCACCGGTCCTGGAGGTACTGCAATACCAGGTCGATGCGTGGAGTGGACGGAGCAAGCCCCTTTTCCATCTCCCAGTTCCAAAAATCAATTTAATATATGGTCCCCGGGTAGGGGACGTATCAGATATTAAACTGATAAGAACAGATACTACACTTGATCTTAGCCAAAAGGCCGAGAAGCGATGCCTCCACAGGCTCAGACCAAGAGGGCAGCTTCCCAGACACGTCGCTCCACGTGGCGGTTTAACAGACAACGACAAAACAAAAAAAAGACCAAGCACCCTGTGTGCGTGTTTGTGTGTATGTGAAAGCTGAAGAAATAAACCGAGGTCGCTACATCTCTTTGCTGCTGCCTGCTGGCAGTCTCACTAGGCCGTCTGCATGTTTCACAAATAGAGTTTGGAGCAGTGGAGGCTTCTATAAGACTACAGGTGAAGCAGTGCTTCACCAAAAAAATGTTAAAAAATAAATAAACCAAAAATCTTACAACAATCCCATTTTCAGTGCTTTGAAACAGAAATACTCACGAAGACGAGCTGTTTTCCTGAAATCAATTCTGTGAGTCACAACAGCGCCACTATTCCCATTGACTTCAATGTAAATCGAGTGAACCCCAGGCGGCTCGTGTTTATTTTCCGTTTCAATTGATCCTTATGGCAGATAAGTCCCACCCGTGAACCAGTGACCGATAGGGTAGAATTTTGCACTTCAGTCACTTGACACAACACTCTGGCCAGTCACCGCCTTCATTGGACAGCTATCGTGAACTGACTACGAGTGAAAGCAGAGGGCAGACCAAAACCTACTGTGAAAACCACACAGCTCGTTGGTGCTACGGTAAGGAGCATTTTAAATTGCTCCATGTATGACAAGGTAAACTGGCTAACAGGGAGTTGGCTGAAAAAACGCCTTTACTGTTGGCCCCGTGTCATGTTTAAAGCATGCAATTGTGGTGTAGAACAAAATAAAAAGAAAACAAAGTGCTTGCATGATATCGAGTTCCTGAACCCACGTGACCACCGGTGTTCGGAACGCCATTTTGTCAGTAAAATCAAGCGCCGCCCTTAAAGATCTTCCTTAAAATGACCCGGCGCCGAAGCTTTCAAGCCATCGGAGTACTCATCTCACTTTAATTCGCATGACATCGAGCTCTATATGCAAAAATTAAATAGGTTAAATATTACCGACCCATACAATGCCCCCGGGGTGCTTTTCAAAAGCATCTCCGCTGAAGAAGACGTCCCAGATCTGCAGTATCCGGATAGATATAACTACCTTCAGAGCAGCCACAAAGACAGACGTCAGAAAGCCTGCAGTGTCTCTAATAAGACAAATATGCTACCCAAAAGTCCCATAGTTTCACCAGTGAGGCTACCAGGTATTCATGAGCATAGAAGGATTAGGGTAAAACAGGGCATGCAGTGTGTAACTGCTCCTGTGTGTAAAATGGTCATTTCCAGATGGTGTACAATCAAATGAATGTGAAGTAGGTACAATAACAGGGAGGGTAAATCCAGGAAGTACTATTCTTAAAAAGCAGGAGTGTTAAACCAAGTAGGTAGTATCCTTTTGAAAGAGCAGGGCGGTACCAATGTGGGGTGGCATTACTATTGTCCAAAACTAATGTTATTGTTGTTTTCTTCAGTTGGGGATGTCAACACGAGGACTTGGCAAGGAAATACTATGAAATGCGTCATCGCCTCTCACACACGAATGTCATGGTAGGAACAGCTGGATTCAGGATTTCACCCCTGCATTGGGGCCTCACCTGATGGATACGTTTCCTGTAGCTGCTGTGGTTCAGGTGTCATAGAAATTAAGTGCCCATTTTCTGCAAAGGACCTTTCTGTTAATTAGGCAGTAAAGTGTTTTTCTGCACAGAAACCAGCACCAGCAGCAGCAGCATTTGCTGATCATAGTCAACAACAGTGGTGCTACTGCCCTGAGCCAGAAGCAGGGAACATGGTGGTCTGTGCGTCAGGTTTTTGTTCAGTTAAAAAGTTTCACCAGACCTGCCTTCGCATGAAAAGGGTCCCAAAACAGTGGGTATGTCCCATCTGCCGAAAAGTGATCAATGCCCAAAGAAGAAAACCTTAGTGAGGAGACTGTGAAATGAGTTGTTTGTAGTAGCTGATACTGTACTGTTATTTATGAATAAACAGTTGTTAAACCAATATTGTTCTCTTCCCCATAATTTGTATTAGATATCTGTAGCAATCAGGGATATGAAACATGGGTGGGTCATTCATATAAAACACACCAGAACAAATATCTGTTTGGGTGGAACTCAAGTTAGAATGGGTGGATGTGCAGCTTGATCTGCAAAGAGAAACGATGTGATCGCATCAGAATAGCGAGTGATTAAAAATAATGTCACGACAAGCAAGCAAGAAGTGTGAGTCACAAAGGTTTATTTGCTGGTTGAGCACATCTGTAGCCAGTCACATCAGTTCAATTTACTGTACATCCCCATCACTGGAAGGACACCAGAGATTCAGACACATTTGTAAGTGCACAACACACGCTCACCATCTTGTCAAGGTAGGTCACATCATTTTCCCTGTCTATGTCCGTGAAACATATGGGGACAGTGCTTTGCAAGACTGTGTACTTTTGACGGAGAACTCCTATCACTCTTTCAATATGTATCCTAAGAGAGGCTAGACGTCTGGTGTTCTCCAAGTCAGCAGGATCTAACTGCTTCTATCCACGAGTAAATGCTGGAATTTTTAATTCAGCTTGGCATCTCTCAATGGACTCTTTAACCAGACAACCTCTGTCCGCTAAAACTACGTCCCCTGGGAGCAAATGAGATAAAAAGTGACTTTGTTCTGTGATAAACGTATCACTTGTGCGACCTCCCCATCCAGCGGAAATGAAACAAATGGAACCTCGAGGGCAAATTGCAATTAAATATTTCATTGTGTGGTGTGATTTGTATGATGAGTAACACTGAGCACTGGCTAGCAATCTACTGGGTTTCTCTAGAAATATTTCAAAACAATCTATAATGCAAACTGTCTTTTCAAAGCTACGGTTTCGAAATGCATATGGAAGAGATTTTCTTAAGTATTCTGTCAGGCCACAACACCAGACTTGGCACCAGTCTACAATGCATCACACTAATGCAGTGTTTGAAGAGCTTTGAAACAGTGGTTGAGTCAATGTCAAAATGAAAAGCCCAAAACTCAAAGGACAAGTTCATTCTAAGCTTAATTAAAGTTAACATGTACTGCTGAAAACATGTTAAACTAGATTTAAGTTGGAGAAAAGGAGCCACAATATGAAAAATTGTCATGAGAATGGAGAATGCTGATAAACCAGTGAGAGTATGAACCCTTTTATCATCGTTATGCAAGCTCATCTCATTCAGTGTAGTCCTATTCATTTTTTCCTTCAACAACATATTTTCAGTCCTCAGAGCTTGGCATTCTTGCTCAAGAGATTGGACGCGTTTACCACAGGTTTCAGTGGTGCATGGTGGGGTTGCTGGATCCTCCTCATGGAGAACAGGCTGGACATCGTTTCCAGGTTCTTCATGGGTAGATTCCTTCAAAGGCTCTGTGGTGGGACTTTGCTCTGCAGTAGGATCCTTGTTGCAGTCTTGGGGACAATCTGTTGATGCTCTGGTGAAAACAAAAGTAGTATAAACTGTCACTACTGATGACAGTTTGTCATTCTTTTGTCAGTCACTCTCTGTTTTCTGCAGTATACTAGCTTTCGTTAGTAAGAAAGTAAGTAAATTGTATTTGTATAGCACATTTACATCCAAAAGTGCTTTATAGTCGGTATATGATAAATAAACAATGTAATAAAATAAATGAATAGAAAGACAATGACAGGGATATTGACAATGACAGTGACAATCACATGCATAGTCAGTGGCTGCCAAATGCAAGTCGGTATAGGTGTGTGATGATTTCAGCCCAGTCACAGATGTTATGTTTTTTAGCTCATTGGGTGTTATTAAACCTACAATGAATTGTACAAAAAAAATTGTTTATAATTTTCCCAAGTCCATGGAAGTGGGGTTGACCAGGTTAAGGAACTTAAATATTCACCTGGGAGGGATGGCTTTCGCAGATAGCTTTGTCTGCTCCATCTTCTGTAGCTTTGCTCCCTGTCGTCTGTTGAAAACCTCCAGTCTCATTTTTCTTTTCCTCTTCTCTGGAGATGGAACGTAGTTGAAAAGAGATGGAACAAAGTCCGGACTCAAGGGATTATCACTCCTTCTCCCTACAAAATAAATAGAAACATTTCAGCGTCGAACTTGGGTTTGTTTACTACTACGTTAGCACTTGCTAGCTTAGCAGCATAAAAAACAGGACATTGTCAGCCCCACGAATTGCATGCTATAAATCAACTAGCTATGTGTGTGTGTGTGTGTGTGTGTGTGTGTGTGTGTGTGTGTGTGTGTGTGTGTGTGTGTGTGTGTGTGTGTGTGTGTGTGTGTGTGTGTGTGTGTGTGTGTGTGTGTGTGTGTGTGTGTGTGTGTGTGTGTGTGTGTGTGGTGAGGGGGTACTTACAGGGGGGCCGGGAAGTCCAGGTTGGCCTTTCATTCCCATCATTCCCTGGAGATAGAGGAAAGAAATCAAAGGTCAAACAACAGCAATGTCCAACACCAGTGGCTGTGCATGTTGTGGGCTGTGAGTAAGATATGCCGCTGAGGACAGAATGCTATACAACAGAAAGGGTTTTGTGTTATAAAACCACACTTACAGTAGTCCAGAAATGTGTGGAAGTATTTCTTTGACGATGAGTCCATTGACTGGACTGAAAGCTAAGGTGAGAATGCATGCCATAAAGTGGCATAAATCCCAGAACTCCATGGGAATAATCCATGGATTGGGAATGACAGTGAACACTGTAGCGGAAACCTATTTGACAGGTGTGCTCTGACATGGAAAGGTCTTCAGACTTCGATGGGTTCTTATTGGTAGTTCTGTGTGGTGATGTGTATGTGTGAATACATAGTGTTATTGTTGGAGAGTTACCACAAAACTGCAGGTGTGTGTGTCTCAGAGTTTGTGCATGTGTGTGTGTGTGTGTTGTGTGTGTGTGTGTGTGTGTGTTGTGTGTGTGTGTGTGTGTGTGTGTGTGTGTGTGTGTGTGTGTGTGTGTGTGTGTGTGTGTGTGTTCACCATGGGGCCGGGACCAATATCAGCGCCTTTGTTGTGATCATACTGAGCAGCAAAGTTCTGTTGGAGTGAAAAATAAAAACCAGAATAAGAGACAAAATATACATATAAAAATTCATACAATACAATATACTTATTTTCTAATTCATAGGTTATTGTCTGTTCCATTGCTATAATTGTGCCAGAATTTGGGTCAGGTGAGTTTAAGGGCTTGATCGTTTATCAAACAGATGAACAGCAAATCAGCATCTTCCTGTAGCTTCTATACCTTACGGTTACAATAGGATATACCAGCCGGTTAACCTTATTTACTGAGAGGCCTTCATCAACATTCAGTTCCCCCACCTAGGAACACTTTAGAACCAACATCCATCTTCAGTTCCCCCACCCAGCAGCACTTTAGAACCAACATCCACCTTCAGTCCCCCACACAGTCACATTTTAGAACCAACATCCACCTTCAGTCCCCCCACCCAGCAGTTGACCAAGTCGGCCCCTATAGGATACTTACTCCGCCGAGGCCAGGGGGTCCTGGGGGCCCAGCAGGGCCGGGGTTGCCAGGTCTGCCGTCCCTCCCGTCAGGGCCCTGGGGTCCCTGTGGAGGAAGGCCTTGGGTTAGTCTCCGTTGATTACCACTGATTGACACACAGCCACCGTGTCTGCTGGGAAGCTGCCAGAGTCCCAGCTCTGTTCGGCTGTGGAGCTCGGTTTGGTCTCAACTTGAATAAAAGCGTCATGTCCTTTTACTAAATTGTTTTATTATTGTTAATAAAGTTTAGAAAAGATAAATATGAATTTGGTCTGGATATGTGAGCCAAAGTCAGAAAAAAATAATATACAACAAATATTTGTAGTTCAGGTTATTTTCAGCCGGTCGTGCAGCAGAGATTGGTCCATTATTATTTGTTATATTATCACGGCGGAGGGCTTTAGGCTGTGCCTGATGTAAACAAAGGGGTGTGGCCTATTCAAGTTGAAAGGTCAATCGGCGTCATCATATATCAACCCGATAAACTTCATGAAAGTTTCTATCCAGCAAACATGGCATTGTCATGCATCTTGTCATAATTAATGAGTTTGATAGTGGCTTACCCTTTCACCTCTTGGTCCTTTCGGGCCCTGAGGAATATAAGTAAACAATTGATGAGTCAGAGGCAGACATTATTTAAACAGTGAGGCAAGTTCACGTAAAAAAAGGAAGGTAGACTTAAACTTAACATATCTAAAATCTAAAACCTAAAAGAAGCTGGGCTACAATCGCTGGGGGATGAATAGGTGCATGTGGACAAACTGTGCATGTGAACTGCACAGCCAAAGCACCATTCAGGTGGGAACATATTTCAGTCCACTTCATTGAACCTGGCCTTTGGCTAGAGCTGATGCCTACAATGTCTGCCCTGAGCTATGCTACGCATTATCACATACACCACACTCAAAGGGCTAAATGACACATCCAACCAGGGTTTGATTGCTCACTTTGAATCTTCCCTGAGTAGAAATAGAAGTTAAATAAATAGTGTTATTTATTTCTTTGTGTCATTTAACTGTGCTGGCTGTATCATGCACTGTTCAGCATTGCTGTTCATCTATCTCATTGCACATCAACCCATTAACATGCAGGGGATTTATGATGCTGTACATGTCCATGCAGAAGCACAGCCTCATAAAGCTGCTCCCAGATCACTGTGCACACTGTAGTATTAAACTGATCCGAAACCACAATCAGGGGCGTATCAAGCTTTCCAAAAGTGGGGGTGTTCTGGAATAGGCGAAGAAATAATCATTCCAAATAGCGATGATCAATTATATGAACTTTTACATACATCTAGGCCTACAAAATGGAAGAAATGCGAGCAGATACACTGTGTGTGTGTGTGTGTGTGTGTGTGTGTGTGTGTGTGTGTGTGTGTGTGTGTGTGTGTGTGTGTGTGTGTGTGTGTGTGTATGACTCATTGTGTGTTTGTTTGATACACACACACACACACACACACACACACACACACACACACACACACACACACACACACTGTGTGATAAAGCTGAAAGGAGCTTCAGCAGCCTCTGAAGGCTGAAAACATGGATGCGAAGTACAATGACACAAACATGTCTCAACAGTGTAACCGTGTGTTATGTTCAAAAGCACAAGCTGGATCTGTTGGACAGGAAAATGATTGCAGAACAATTAGTTTGTCATAATGAGCAGAGACAAAACACATTTGTAAAGCCACTTGAGGCTGTTGCATGAATGTTCAATAACTGTAGCTCTAATGACATTTGGCTAGAGCGTTTGTTACTTGTATGTAGTGATGTTATTATGTAGTGACACACAGAGTGCAGGCTGTCAAACCAGTGGTCAAGTTCAACTTCAAATGTTCTCCATTTCATGCTGAGACCTATCTATGATCTATGTATAATGTTGGGCTTATGTGTTTATGGTGTGGTATTACTGATTATACAGTAGCCTAACTGAAAATAAAACGTGTCTGATCGAATGGAACGCACTTGCATGCTTCTAATGTTCTAAGAAAACAAGATGAACCCTTGACACACACTGTTGAGGACATTTCACGTTCAAGTGTGCTGAGAAAGCGAATCGCACAATTCTCCGGATTTTCGTGTATCACAGCATTCATTCACATTCATTAAACCAGTAGGCCTAAGTTGATTGCTGTGACACATACTTTGTGTATATTTTCAGTGATACACCTTGTAGATTGAAGTGCGTTTTCTCAAGGTTTGAAAATGACGAATCGCACGAGGATCTCTACTCTCCGTAAAGGCTACCTGTAGCCCTAGTCAAACCTGTGCATCCCAACCGCGGTAGCACTCGAAACAGATAGCCTATAGCTTGCAACTTGCAAGCACGTCAGTGTCTGCAGAGGGAGAGAAGTCAACTTACTTGTTTTCTCTTGAAAAAGCCGTCTATAGTCCCCTGTCTTTTTCTTTTAGTTTTCGGCATCATTGGCTATATTGCACGAAAAAATAAAACAGTTTTAAAACTAAAGTAGGCTTAGTTCCCGTCGGAAGAATGAATGGGATCTTATGCTAGGAGGTAACTAGCTCTTGAATAGAGAGCCATGAACCTTGCATCTATTAATGATAAATAATTAATCGCTTAATCGCTTTAATCGCTTAAAGGTTGGGTACGCGATTTGCGAAACGCCAGCAGATTTTGAAAATACACAACTCAAATGGTCCTACCCCCTCTCCTTCAACGCTGACTCTGACTCCACCCATTCCAAGTACCTGGACGCGCAATCATGCACGAGCGCGAACAGAGATGCGCGAGAGCGAGCCAGGCTAGCGTAGGTTTTCGTTTAACAACATGCCACTACATTCAGCTGTAAATTGCACCCAGTACCGCGGGAAGTAGGGGTTTTGGGGGTGCTGCAACACCCCCTGTCCGAGGCCCTGTCTTATCACAGAAAACGATGATTTCTAAAAACTTCGGCCAAAGTGGAGATTTCTGAAAACGCCGGTTATGTGTTGTCGTATCAACGGGGAGAAACGGGATTTTAGGTTCTGAAGCGTCACATTATGCACCAGTAAATGCTTAACGTCATGTGAGCGTCCGCTGTACCGTATTGGTCCGAATATAAACACAAACCCCATTGTAATACGACCTATATTTGGAAAAAAGATTTGAAGACCAGATCTTGATTTCATGAATAAATAAATTGTATTAATTGAAATAATATACGAAAATAAAAAGGCATAGAATAAAACACTGCATTGCCACTAAACAGTAGTGCAAATAGGCCGTACTGATGTGTACACCAAAGACTTCCTGACACTCCTCTGCCCCGCTGTGTTCGCTCTCTGGCCGTGGTCGCTCCGAACTGTTTCGGCCCGTGGCAAAGCGAGTCATCCTCGCTGCTGTCCAAGGCATGTTGAGACGCAGCATTTATTTAATGCTCATATGTCCTAGTGCTGAAAAAAGGTTATATGAAAAAGTGTGAGGGTAGCGGTGGTGCGCTAAACTTGTTCTGTGAGCAGCTGGATGTGAACCATGGTGTGAAGGAAGTGAACACAACGATCGATGTTCAACTGTGCGCGCATGCACTGGTGTAATTGAGCTGCGCTGCTATATATCTTTTTTTATCGATGTGACGAGTTGCGAGTCTAGTGCAGGCCGGGTTTTTTTTTCCAGCACCCCCTGCTGAGAATACGTTCTCGCGGCTATGGTTGCACCAGATGTTATAAACATTAAACGGTCACATAAATCATTACTCTTTTTAGAAAATGTATGTTTGTTTCATATAATTGTATTGGAAGTCCTGGTTTTCACTAGGGTTGCCGCGGTGTGGACATTTTCACACCGAGTAATACACTCGTCTCAACACCGGTATTACCGAGTATAAACGGTATAAACTTTGAAACTAGGTAAACCGCCACACAAGCATCGGTTTTTAGACCCTTCTCGTCCTTCAGTTGCCGCCAACGTTCAAAAGCAGCGCCTAGGATTATTCTTGATTTCAGTTTTTCTCTTTCAGCGTATTTATTATCAATTACTCTCTGAAAAAGAGTTTTCCTTCTCTTTGCTGGTGGTGGTGGTGGTGGTGGTGGGGATGGTGGCGTCTTGTCTGCCATGGAAATTGTCTTCTACTACTAGGTCCAAATGTGGATTAACTAGTTCCAGTATAGCGCAGGATACAAACAGGAGCTTGCTCTGGGGTCACGAGTACTGCACGAAGGGGTCGCGCGCGGGGGAGGGGGAGTGCAGTACGACCGTTTGATTGACGTACTTACTGTCCAATGCAACGAGGTGGCAATCCAAATGATTGGCTGGAGTTTTTCGAGCCCTGCCCGTTCCACAGATGATTGACAAGTTTAATTTTCATGTCAGTACTTCTGACCCAGTGGCTGTAAGCGGGTTATGATAAGGATTTCAAGTAATTTTGCAAAAATGGCCAAAAAAGCGAATTCCGTACCCAACCTTTAATATGCCTGAAAATGTTGCCTTCATTACAGGCAGTGAATGATGCTGATCTAAAACAGTGATTCAATTCTACCTTTTCATTGAAGGCGTCAAGTCAGTATGCAGCACGAACAGTTAGGCACAGCAATCTGTGAGAAACTGCTTGAATGACCGCGGTCACCGCGCTGAGCTCTCAGGCAGTCGGGTCTCGGGAGCACCGCTGCCAGCGCTTTCTGCAGGCTGCGCGAGCTGTTTAGTCTACGTAACGTCAATTGTAGCGCTGGGACTTACAGAGTGATAATTTGATACAGAGGGATGCAATCATAGCAACCATTTTAAATTGCATACAACAGGCGAACGTTTACTATTTTTATTAGAAAAGCTGATTTTTGTGAGGATTTGACGAACAAAAGTGGAGGGGATGGAATGGCCTTCCAATAGAAGTGAGGGGGATGCATCGTACTCATCCCCCGCGTCTGATACGCGCCTGACCACAATTATAGCCTATTAAATAATGAAGCTAAGCTGCCAAGCTTTGTATTCTGTAACTTACCTGATATGAAGTGATCGCTGCACAAGCGGAATCCAACAGCCGGGGGGTCCCATTTTTCAGTCTTTTTTTGCTTGCTCCTGGCTCTTTTAATGGCGCTGATCCACTTAGCTCGCCTCTCCGCATCTTTAGGAATGCGGTAGAACGACGTACATTTATTTTTGCCTCGTTTATTTGTGCAACCTGGTGCACAACAGTTATCGACCATGTCTGCTCCACCACAAGAGCGCCAGTCTGCCGAATACTGCCAAAATGGTGGTGCCCACGATTTTCCCCGCCCCAACAACGTCAACACCCGGAACTCTATTGCAGCCATTGCAGCCAATGAGCTCGAGTTGAAAAAGAAAATAGCTTACAGCACGTGGTTTCACTCAGGTAAATTGTATCCCCTTCACCGTTTGCTAGTTGACAATTAGACCTTTTTGTTAATGTTTGTATTAAGCTGTTTCGATTTTGTAGAAAGAGAAAAGATTTCCACCGTGTCATAACACGGTCGTTGTGTATAAAGGGAAGACGTAGAGGTTACGTTTTTAGCTGCTGGGTAGACTTCAGTCAACCTATCGCCGTTTTGTCTGCGAGCAACCATATTACTCGTGGGTGGTCTCCTTTTAATCGTGGTAATCTAAGCTTTCCAACGGTGTATGGCATGACTATATGTACCCAGGGGTCGTTGAAATAATAAGCTGATTAATGTGTGTTTTGTGAACGATAGCTAGGCGCGGCTAACGACACTGTTTACAATGAGTAAGGGCATACGTCGCATACCTGCAAACTTGTTGCTTTTCGGCGACAATCAACGTTTTCTTGGACAATTTGATGTGGATATGTGTTGATTGGGTAAATGTGACTGTTTAGACAACAGCTGATGCGAGAGTAAGTGTAACATAAAGCAATTTGGCGACCGTGTTAATCTCTTGTTGCATGGGATGCGCTGCATACCTGGTAAACAGTAGCTGATTTCTAACAACATAGATAACAATCTGGCGAGCGTGTTGTCCCCTAGGCTAATACACCAACAGCACATTTCTGTATAATAAAGGGCTACATATTGTCAATCTAAATGATCTGCTTGTTGTACTCATTTATTCATGTTTTACTGTACCAGATGGAACATGGAGGAGCCTACACATCAGTGCACCGTGTGCGACAAGACATTCAGTGAAAAGTCCAACCTGGCGAGTCATCTGAAGATCCATGCCATCGCCAGGGAGACCTTTACCTGTGATGTCTGCGGGAAGAGCTTGGCCACTAAACCATCGCTGGTCAGCCATCAACAGCTACACCAGTACCCCAACATCATTTTGTACCGGCAAGGAGAGGCCAGGCTGTACTGTACAGAGGCAGCAAGGTCTGTGGCAGAGGCCCGCAGCAGCACTGTTGTTGACCCTAAATGGCTGGATCTCAAGACAGCAGAGGCGGCTGCCAAGAGGTCGGGGGCTGAGCTGTGGAAAGGTCAGCTGGTCCTCACGTTCGGGTAGTACGCCGGTCAGACCTTCAGGTGGCTTGTGGAGAATGATGTCGGCTGGCTGGTGTGGCTGCTGTTCCAGTACTGCCAGCAGGGAGAGCAGAACGAGCTGCTGAAGTGGCAGAAGGAGCGACTGCTCCTTCGGCCACAAGGTGACTCCTCACCTGAAAGTGCTGTCGGACGCACCGTTCCCGGAGGCTCCTGCGCTGCCAACATCCCTCCCTCCGCCAGACCGGCCTCAGGTCCAGTACCGGCTCATCCATCACGAGGCTGGAAAGAGACGTGGTGAGAAGCGGAGGTAAGTTGTCATAAGCACTTTGTTTCACCTGTTGGCTGTGGAAAGCAAATAGCACACACGTCATATCAATACTGATCACATGTGTATTTTATGTTTCCAGATTATTTGTTGCTGAGCCACAGCCTGTGACTCCCGCGAACCGACCCGTTCAGCCCACTGGGTTGTCGTCCTCCACCCGGCCGAAGCCTGCTGCGCTCACCCCCATTCTGCCGAGGCCTTCTGCGCCCACCCACCTCCAGCCGAGGCCACCCGCTGCGTTGACCTACGGCCCACCCCCTGTGTCGGCAGCACCCATACTGCAGGTCTTCCCCGCACAGCCACAGGCCCCCTCCGTCCTGTTTCGTGGGACATCCTGCAGCCAGAGCTTTGTCCCTCCTGCACCAACAGTGAAGGCATTCATGCCTAACAAGTCCTCAAGGCCATGTGGGGCTTGCCACATGCCAAACTGTGGTGGACAGTGGAAGAGGTACAACCCTTTCAAGGACAAAGTGGCTGGAAGCATGCAGAAAATGTTTTCCTACTGTCCATCCACTAGGAAGTCCACTACCCCTGGCTTCGACAATGTGGTGTATGACAACTTTGAACTCTTTAAGAGTGTCGTGGATGCAGAGTTGGAAAGGAGGACTGTGTGTGTGTGTGTGTGTGTGTGTGTGTGTGTGTGTGTGTGTGTGTGTGTGTGTGTGTGTGTGTGTGTGTGTGTGTGTGTGTGTGTGTGTGTGTGTGTGTGTGTGTGTGTGAATAACTTACCTCTGTGATGCCACTGTTGCCAGCCATATACAAATATCATCAGCATTTACAGTTTCATTGAACATCCTGACGATTACGGTTTTAATGGAATCGTCATTTAGTCTCTCCACTTCAAATGCTGAGAACTGGTCTTTTACCGTGTCGTAGCGTGTCCAAAATTCTTTGAGGGTTGTTGCGGCTGCGAAGCTAACATCGAATCCTTTGTTAAAGGGCAGAGTAACAATACAATTCAAGTCGTTTCCGGTAAACTTCAGGATTCCTTGGATGTGCTTCCTTGAAAAATCAAGCCGGGACATCTGAATTAAAATTCCATTAATCGACTTAAATTTTAAACGTACACTGTGGTGCCTCCTCATGCCGGAAGGGTTAACCGACATGATGGAGACACCACACTCTTAAAAATTTAAGAGGTTAAAAGCAATAAAACAGTGAGTAAACAAAGTAATATAGGCAACAATAAAATCCACTTACCTTATCGTTTAAACGAACTAGACAATGGTCTTCTTGGTAAACGGTATCAGCAACTGGTACCCCACTTTACCAAAAAGATGGTGCAATATCCTCCTAACCTGCTATATAATTGCCACTAAATAGGCAATATATAAACAGATAACGGAGGGGATCACTGTCTTAGCCAAAAGGCAGAGAAGCGATGCACACACATGCTCAGACCAAGAGGCTAGCTTCCCAGACACGTCGCTCCACTTGGCGGTTTAACAGACAACGACGAAACAAAAAAAAGACCAAGCAATCTGTGTGCGTGTTTGTAGCCGTTTCTCAATTCGCGTACTTGTGCGTGCTCGTGTGCTCGTGGACTCGTGAAACGTCATCAGTCGTTGCCCGAGCACTGTTCCAATTCGAAGCACGCATCAAGCGAGTACTGTCGTAAAACCCGGAAGTGTTCTGGATGCGTGCTCGATCTCGCCGTTTCACCGAGCATGCATCGGAGGTGGCTCGTGTGTGCTTGCTCCCGCTATAAATCCCAGGATGCAGTTCGCACTCGCAGCAGTACGAGGGCGGACAATATGGAGAAGACGCACAAGTTACAACTGTAGCTTAAGTTACTCTTAACTTATATATATATTTATATAATATATAATATATAGGCCTAATATAATAATAATAATAATATATCAATATATATATGTAAGGTCGTGTGTGTGTGTGTGTATAGCTTATACACATGACAGGACACTCATATCTTTTCAATTGTTATTCATTCAGAATATTTACATTCTATTTGAAAATGAAAGAGGCTGGGATTTTGTTTTACATCATTTGTTTATATTGTTCAGTAGTATATGCCTAAATGAGGCCGTAGCACAGTTAACGGACGAGCAGAGGTGGTGACGTCATCGAGTCCGCTGCTGTTCCAATTGCAGGTACGTACTCGCGTGCTCGCAAGTATGTGCTTGAAGTACAGACTTGCCAAGTACGTGCTAGCAAGTCATCGAGTCCGTAGTACGCGTGCTACGAATTGAGGAAACGGCCTGTGTGTCTGTGAAAGCTGGAGAAATAAACCGAGGTCGCTACATCTCTTTGCTGCTGCCTGCTGGCAGTCTCACTATTCCGTCTGCATGTTTCACAAATAGAGTTTGGAGCAGTGGAGGCTTATATGAGACTACAGGTGAAGCAGTGAGTGAACGAAATGTTGAATGTATTTTCTTTCTTTATTTATTATTTATTATGTTACCTTTTTAAATTAGACCAGTACGTGAGTGCACTGAATTTCGTTGTACTTCTGTCCAATGACAAATAAATATATATCTATAACACCCGGAACTCTATTGCAGCCAATGAGCTCGAGTTGAAAAAGAAAATAGCTTACAGCACGTGGTATTCCCCGGTGAAGCAGTCAACGGAGGATTCACTCAGGTACATTTTATCCCCTGCATCGTTTGCTAGTTAATAATTAGACTTTTTTTTTACGGTTTGTATTAAGCTGTTTCGATTTTGTAGAAAGAGAAAAGATTTCGACCGTGTCATAACGTGGTCGTTGTGTATAAAGGGAAGACGTAGAGGTTACGTTTTTAGCTGCTGGGTAGACTTTAGTCAACCTATCGCCGTTTTGTCGGTGAGCAACCATATTACCCGTGGGAAGTCTCGTTTTAATCGTGGCAATCTAAGCTTTCCAACGGTGTATGGCATTACTATATTCACCCAAGGGTTGTTGAAATAATAAGCTGATTAATGTGTGTTTTGTGACGATAGCTAGGCGCGGCTAACGACACTGTTTACAATAGTAAGGGCTACGTCGCATACCTGCAAACTTGTTGCTTTTCGGCGACAATCAACGTTTTCTTGGTCAATTTGATGTGGATATGTGTTAATATGGGTAAATGTGACTGTTGAGACAACAGCTGATGCGAGAGTAATTGTAACATGAAGCAATTTGGCGACCGTGTTAATCTCTTGACAATCTGGCGAGCTTGTTGTCCTAGGCTAATACACCAACAGCAGATTTCTGTATAATAAAGGGCTACATATTGTCAATCTAAATGATCTGCTTTTAGTTTTACTCATTTATTCATGTTTTACAGTACCAGATGGAACATGCCTACACATCAGTGCACCGTGTGCGACAAGACATTCGGTGAAAAGTCCAACCTGGCGAGTCATCTGAAGATCCATGCAGACGCCAGGGAGACCTTTACCTGTGATGTCTGCGGGAAGAGCTTGGCCACTAAACCATCGCTGGTCAGCCATCAACAGCTACACCAGTACCCCAACATCATTTTGTACCGGCTAGGAGAGGCCAGGCTGTACTGTACAGAGGCAGCAAGGTCTGTGGCAGAGGCCCGCAGCAGCACTGTTGTTGACCCTAAATGGCTGGATCTCAAGACAGCAGAGACCTTTGGAAAGGTCAGCTGGTCATCACGTTCGGGAAGCACGCCGGTCAGACCTTCAGGTGGCTTGTGGAGAATGATGTCGGCTGGCTGGTGTGGCTGCTGTTCCAGTACTGCCAGCAGGGAGAGCAGAACGAGCTGCTGAAGTGGCAGAAGGAGCGACTGCTCCGCCAGACCGGCCTCAGGTCCAGTACCGGCACATCCATCACCAGGCTGGAAAGAGACGTGGTGAGAAGCGGAGCTAAGTTGTCATAAGCACTTTGTTTCACCTGTTGGCTGTGGAAAGCAAATAGCACACACGTCATATCAATACTGATCACATGTGTATTTTATATTTCCAGATTATTTGTTGATGAGCCTGTGACTCCAGCGAACCGGCCCGTTCAGCCCACTGGGTTTGTCGTCCTCCACCCGGCTGAAGCCTGCTGCGCTCACCCCCATTCTGCCGAGGCCTCCTGCGCCCACCCACCTCCAGCCGAGGCCACCTGCTGCGTTGACCTACGGCCCACCCCCTGTGTCGGCAGCACCCATACTGCTGGTCCTCCCCGCACAGCCACAGGCCCCCTCCGTCCTGTTTCGTGGGCCATCCTGCAGCCAGAGCCTTGTCCCTCCTGCACCAACAGTGAAGACATTCATGCCTAACAAGTCCTCAAGGCCATGTGGGGCTTGCCACATGCCAAACTGTGGTGGACAGTGGAAGAGGTACAACCCTTTCAAGGACAAAGTGGCTGGAAGCATGCAGAAAATGTTTTCCTACTGTCCATCCACTAGGAAGTCCACTACCCCTGGCTTTTACAATGTGGTGTATGACAACTTTGAACGCTTTAAGAGTGTCGTGGATGCAGAGTTGGACAGGAGGACTGTGTAAATACCTGGAAATGCGTGTGTGTGTGTGTGTGTGTGTGTGTGTGTGTGTGTGTGTGTGGTGTGTGTGTGTGTGTGTGTGTGTGTGTGTGTGTGTGTGTGTGTGTGTGTGTGGTGTGTGTGTGTGTGTGTGTGTGTGTGAATAACTTACCTCTGTGATGCCACTGTTCCTGTGCCATCTGTAAGAGAGAGAAAGAGGCTTGTTTGTGTGTGTTTGTCTTTGTCTTTGTGTGTGTTTTTTAAAGTGCTTCATTAAGCACTATCTATTTATTTATATCGTTAAAAAAAAAGGCACTTTGCAGATTTACTTGAAGTTCTTTTGTTCGCTTTTTATTTATTATTATTTATATTGCTGTTAAAATTAACTTTGTAGTATCCATTCTGCTCTATGTTCAATATCGAGGCCAATCTTTTAAACCATAATCAGTTCCAATCTAACACAATCAGTTTACATACCCTTTAGTGGTTGTTCATGTTCAGATAATCTGTGTTTTTGTCATGCATGTTGTTTGTCTTTGTCAGCTTCATGTCTTTGTGATGTTTGTATGTATTTGTCTGCTTCAGTTTTAACAAAAGTTTGCTCAAGAAAACACAAAAGGGAGGAACAGCTTGAGCCTTTATTTGTTGATTGGTCACCCGAGTCTATGGATAATCATGTTCATTATTGCACTTTAGCCTGTACAAGCCAATTGTTGATTTGTATCTTAAGTACAAGTGTGTGTGTGTGTGTGTGTGTGTGTGTGTGTGTGTGTGTGTGTGTGTGTGTGTGTGTGTGTGTGTGTGTGTGTGTGTGTGTGTGTGTGTGTGTGTGTGTGTGTGTTCTTTAATTGTTGAGTGTTTTTTATTATTATTAATGTTATTTATATGTGCCTGTCCTTGTGATGTGTGTATGTCTGTCAGCTCCATGTTTAACTAAATGTTTGCAAATGGTAGTACATGTTTGTCTCTCGTCTCATGCTCTCGTGTTCTCGCCTGTAGATCTGTACCTAGTCGTGGTGGGCGAGCTTTTAACTAAAATGATCTTGTTTATTTGTGTTTATATGGATTGCCTTTTCAATGAAACACATTCTGGTTGAAAAATAAAAGTTGTAAAAGTATTTTGGAGTCTCAGTGTGCTTGGGTTTCAGAAGGGGTGGGGTATTGGAAAGAAAAAACACACCAAAGAAATTAGAAGTCCTTGTGTCTTCACTCCCGCAACCAGAGGTGTGAATACACCCCCACTGTGATGGCTGCACTCCCTGTGTGGTCAAAACAATGAGTTCTGTGAATGGCTCTTATTATTTTTCTTAATTCAGCCCAAAAATGTAACAATTTAACACTTTTCCACTTGATTGTATGAATCTCATCAGCTACATCCACTCAAAGTATGAAAATAATAAACAAAACATCCAGCAGACTAGTGGATTTTGATAATCTAGGCCTTGCACATGACATTTCTGAAAATAAAACCACCCACCAGTGGCCACCAGATGGAGCCGTCCGTTTTGATCCTCGATCCTTTTGGATCGATCCCAGTGTTGAGGGATAGGGACTTTGGGGGGTCATGAGCCATTCCCAGGCGGTCACCCATCCAAGTACTAACCAGGCCGGACCCTGCTTAGCCTCCGAGATCAGACGAGATCGGGCGTGCTCAGGGTGGTATCATTCATAGCTATTATTTCTTTAGAACAACATGATCAGGGGAGAGCGCGAACGCAGTCCCCCACTACCAGAAATTATGCAATCGAGATTCCCACATTTGGGGAATTCGCACGGGTCAGCAACAGCCTCAGTGCAATGGCTGAGCCTCGCTATGGGTGAACCACCTTCTTGATCATGGTATCTCCCTTGCCAGGTAAGTATGAGTTGTACACGTTCAGGTGGGCTGAACGATGCCCACGCGTGTTCCCAGGAGAACGGTTGCAAAGCATTCGGAGATGTCTAGACTTTAATAAACACTGTAGACCACCGGTCACACGATGACAGGCGAATCTGAAATCAGCGTGATGGAAGCATAACGAAAGGAAACCTGGAGGTCCGAGTTATCGACACGCCACAGAAAGAATCCTTTTTTCTTTCTTAAACAACAGAATAGTGGTGGCGAGATGATGCCTCATGAAACGTCAAAGCCTCGCAGCCAGGTGAACCATCAAAGTGGTTCGACCTCGAAGCTTCAAATGAGTACGCTAGGGACAAGGAATGAAATTATGATGAAAGAAAGAGTTTCCTGTGATGATGTGATGTTTGCTTCGTACAACATCAAAACGTTTAAGAATTAAAGTCATTTCAGTGATACGTGTGAGTGTGCCGTTCATAAATATCTCCCGAGCTCATGGTAGAGAACAAATCATTTGACAAAGGTTTAAGTCATCCCGGGCAAAATAGATTGTCTTATAACTACAGTAGCCTACTAATAATTGTAATAATAGAACTGCATGATGTCTGAGAACGAGTGTGATTAATTACATAGCCATAAAAGTGATCTTGGAACTGGGTAGGGTCTTCTTTTTGTAGAAATGTGCCAATTGTGAACCCATATCGCGGAACAGCCCGAGATGAAGCCTCGAACGTCACGCGCCACGTCATTTCGCCTATGTGATACGGAGCTTCGCTGGGGGAGGAGCCGAGGTACTCGACACACGCCCCGATGCCTCGACGCAAACCATAACATCACTACAACAGAATATCGTTGGAGTAATTGTAAACAGTGCGTTTGTGAATTGTAAATGACACTTTATTGTCTACAGGCGGACGGGTGTACTCTCAGGAGGAGTTTAGTTTTGTTTTTCACAGTGAGAGAGGGGTGCACCGGTCCTGGAGTTACTGCAATACCAGGTCGATGCGTGGAGTGGACGGAGCAAGCCCCTTTTCCATCTCCCAGTTCGAAAAATCAATTTAATATATGGTCCCCGGGTAGGGGACGTATCAGATATTAAACTGATAAGAACAGATACTACACTTGATCTTAGCCAAAGGCCGAGAAGCGATGCACACACATGCTCAGACCAAGAGGCTAGCTTCCCAGACACGTCGCTCCACTTGGCGGTTTAACAGACAACGACGAAACAAAAAAAAGACCAAGCAATCTGTGTGCGTGTTTGTGGCCCTCATTTATCAAACGACGTAGAAATGAGCGCAATCTGAACGCATGATTCATCTTACGATAGGACCCACGTGGATTTACGAAACCTTCGTAGTCACACCAATCCCAGCGTACGAAGGATCTTGCGTTTGATAAATAAGGCGGCTGAGATCGATCGTAATGAACGTGACACGCCCATATAAAAGCACGTCTTCAGAAGTCTCGCCCCCACTTTACGACATGGAGAAACGTCCAACGGTAAAATAGAGGAATTTTTCCGAGACCCAAATGGAGACGCTCGGGTCACTGGTGGATGCGAACCGTCTGTTTTATTTGGCAGCCTAAAAGCTGGCATAAAGGCCAGCAAAAGAATGCTATATGGAAGGAAATAACTGTTGCAGTGAATATTGTTTCCAATGTTCGTCGGGCTACGGAAGAGGTTTGTTAATTAAATTAATTAAATAATAAATTAAATGTACAACTTCTGTTATCCAGCTTAAAACATTTCACATATATGCTATTGTTTGCATTCCGTTAAAGTTATTTAATTCCGAATAAGGTGAAGAAAAAATGGTCCGACATGAAGCTCATCACCAAAAAACGTGTTGCGGCTGTGAAGCCGGCCAAGCAAGAAACGGGAGGAGGCCGGTGCAGTGCGACTGCAGCGTAACTCACCGAGATGACTCTGACCATGTAGTGCGCCCTGATGTAGACGATGCCCAACGTTGCTATTTTGGAAAATAAAAGAATCGTGCGTGCCCCCAGGCCATCGGGCTACCATGTTCAGTATTGACATTCTGGCATCGCAAATAATCGGAACATTAACCGAATGGTAGCTTTTGCGGTTGATGTACGCGTAATCATTAATAGATGGTGGCTTCATACGCACATGGGTACAAATCAACCGCACCAATCACATTTGGAAACCTAGCAATAGCATACAAATCCCGTTTGATTCCAGTTTGCTGATCGTTAGTGTATGGGAATTTAATATAACGTTCAGAGAGGGACAGTACAGCTGCCAAAACTGCTGGCATGGTTCGGCTAATACTTGGCTGGGAAATACCAGACCTGTCCCGATCTCCCGCTGAAAGGTCCCGGTGGCCAAAACCCCAAGGTAGAGCACACCTGCACTGGCACAGGTATTGCGTTTGATCGCCTAGTTTCTCGCCTTAACTGTGGCTCCAAATCATTGCATAGCTCCATCAGGAGATGCCTTGGGAGACGAAAACGACTCAAGAGCCATTCATCGCTCTCCATAAAAAAAAATCGGCGCGGTCTCGAAAAACTCTCTCTCGTCTTAGACGTGCGTTGAGGTCCTCTAACAGAGCCAGATCTGCCATCGCTGCGACTCGACCACCTATTTGGCAAAGCTCCTGTTTATATAGACAGCTGAATAAACATTTCACCTGTCACATTCTAATTATTTCATAGCAATACTGTTTTTAATTAGGGCTGACTTGATTGTAATTGTTTGAACGGCTGGGCTAATTCCAATTTATTAGTAATTAATACAGATGTGCAACATGGGCTACTTGTGCTGCACTATTCATCATTGAAATACCCGTGTGTTGCGCCAAAAAAAACTTGCGTACACGAGCTCAGACCTGACGTGAGATTTCATCGCAGCCTGCGCTCACGTTCAAATTGATAATGCCAAGCTCAGCGTTGAAATGAGCGTAGATCCATTTTACGCACGTTTTCTGTCGTACGCTCGTTTGATAAATGAGGGCCTGTGTGTCTGTGAAAGCTGGAGAAATAAACCGAGGTCGCTACATCTCTTTGCTGCTGCCTGCTGGCAGTCTCACTATTCCGTCTGCATGTTTCACAAATAGAGTTTGGAGCAGTGGAGGCTTATATGAGACTACAGGTGAAGCAGTGAGTGAACGAAATGTTGAATGTATTTTCTTTCTTTATTTATTATTTATTATGTTACCTTTTTAAATTAGACCAGTACGTGAGTGCACTGAATTTCGTTGTACTTCTGTCCAATGACAAATAAATATATATCTATAACACCCGGAACTCTATTGCAGCCAATGAGCTCGAGTTGAAAAAGAAAATAGCTTACAGCACGTGGTATTCCCCGGTGAAGCAGTCAACGGAGGATTCACTCAGGTAAATTTTATCCCCTGCATCGTTTGCTAGTTAATAATTAGACATTTTTTTCTTTACGGTTTGTATTAAGCTGTTTCGATTTTGTAGAAAGAGAAAAGATTTCGACCGTGTCATAACGTGGTCGTTGTGTATAAAGGGAGACGTAGAGGTTACGTTTTTAGCTGCTGGGTAGACTTAGTCAACCTATCGCCGTTTTGTCGGTGAGCAACCATATTACCCGTGGGGAAGTCTCGTTTTAATCGTGGCAATCTAAGCTTTCCAACGGTGTATGGCATTACTATATTCACCCAAGGGTTGTTGAAATAATAAGCTGATTATGTGTGTTTTGTGACGAGTAGCTAGGCGCGGCTAACGACACTGTTTACAAATAGTAAGGGCTACGTCGCATACCTGCAAACTTGTTGCTTTTCCGGCGACAATCAACGTTTTCTTGGTCAATTTGATGTGGATATGTGTTAATATGGGTAAATGTGACTGTTGAGACAACAGCTGATGCGAGAGTAATTGTAACATGAAGCAATTTGCGACCGTGTTAATCTCTTGACAATCTGGCGAGCTTGTTGTCCTAGGCTAATACACCAACAGCAGATTTCTGTATAATAAAGGGCTACATATTGTCAATCTAAATGATCTGCTTTTAGTTTTACTCATTTATTCATGTTTTACAGTACCAGATGGAACATGCCTACACACAGGGGCGGACTGGCCATCGGGAGGTTCGGGAGGTCTCCCGAACGGCCGGACGATTTCAGGCCGAGCCGGCCGGCCGTAATTCTTTTAGTTTTCTTTTAATATTATTATTATATATTTATATATATTTTTTTTTTTGTAAAAGATGTAAAAAAAAAAAATGAAAAAGTTAAGTAAGCCGGTGATTTGGGGTGACCTGCTGCCGGATATTTACTTACAGGCTGCGAAATGGAGCTCTTGCCTGACGGTGAAACGGGGCCGATGGTATTACGTCATTTAGAAGGGTGGGAGCACCCCCACAGTGTATGGGGGCAACGCTAGCGGCCGTGACGAGCCCCTCCCACTTGGACTGCTCCGCGGTCTGTCATTTCTGATTGGCTCAGCCTTACACACGGCCGGGTCACTTACTTCTCGTTGATCTCACTGAAGTTACACAGAAATACGAAAAAGTCCAAAAGGAAAAAAGGTGGTGGAGAGGGAAAAAAGAAATTGGGTGGCCATCGAAGTTTGAGGTTGAAAAAGGAAAAAGATGTTAGAGGCAAGACGCAGCCAATTGTGGCTAAATAACCGACCTCTTTCTCCGTGGATAAAGCCAAGGTTGACGGCGACGCCCCTGTTCAGCGAGACCAATGTTCGGCTGGAACAGGACACGGCCAGTATAGCTATGACAGGTGCACTAGCGAGCATGTTTGGCAATATAATAATGACTTAAACTAATTATGGAAGTACCATAGACGTCGTAGAACTTATTCATAATATTGTAATGCCCACGTAAGAGGCAGTGAAATGAAGTATTGATTAGAGAGCGATTTATTAGATACCACCGCTATAAACCATTGGAGACACTTCAACACCGTAACCGCAGCAACGCACAACAAACCCCGGCCCGCCCCATCGCCCAAACCCTGTGTATGACAATTTTTTCCACTAAAGATAATTGTATCTTGACACTATTTAGATTATTTTCAGCCTTGATTTACCTTTCCTAGGCACAGGCAATTTCTGCTAATATTTTGTACAGGTACAAGATTGGCTTATAAAATATTATCCCAGTGATCTTCACAATTTCTAAACACAAATTCACATCCAACATTGCGGCGGCGGGGGTCAGTTGCAATGCACATATCCACGGATAATGACTAGTTTTTATTTTTTACACACCGTGGCAAGAAATTCTAAAGACGCGCGCTATTCCCGCGTCTCATAAAAGGCCTCTCCATCCCAAAGTCCCGGGCCAAATTCTTGGGCCAGTCCATCCCTGCCTACACATCAGTGCACCGTGTGCGACAAGACATTCGGTGAAAAGTCCAACCTGGCGAGTCATCTGAAGATCCATGCAGACGCCAGGGAGACCTTTAACCTGTGATGTCTTGCGGAAGAGCTTGGCCACTAAACCATCGCTGGTCGCATCCATCAACAGCTACACACAGTACCCCCACAATCATTTTGTACCGGTCTAGGAGAGGCCAGCCTGTAACTGTACAGGATGGCAGATTAATTAATAAAGTCATGTAACTTTGTTCACATTTAGGTCTACTCTTGCTAAATATATATGTGAGGTATAATGCCGCGACGAGTGTCCATTAGCAGGAATTAATGGAACGACGTGGAGGCGTGAACCGTCCGACGCGAAGCGAGGACGGTTGCCTCCGCGAAGTCCATTAATTCCTGATAATGGACACCTCGAAGGGCATTATCCCGCTTATTACCACGGTCACTTACCAAAGGTGACCAAATTAAGACCATTCATTTATATTTTCCACAAGTTTTCCAAGTTTCCAGTTCCAAGTTTTCCAGTTTTCCAAGTTTTCACAAAACATACATTTGTTTCCCTGTTTATGCCTGAGGGTCCGACTAATACCCGGAACCACCATTACACGCCCGTTGGGTTCTCATGCAATGGAAACGTTGTTCACTACTCCTCCAGTAATTAGGACGGACCATATCTACGACTTTAGAACGGGAGGTAGCGGAGGTATTATAGTCCGCTGAGCTTTGTTTTGTTTCCCGTTGCTATGGTTACTACTATTTAGAGACGATACGCCAGCTAGCGCATTAATTGAGAACGGTAAACAGACAATTTGACGGAACTACTTGTCCAGGTGTCCGTATATCAGGAGTTAATGCACACCCTGCATCCAATCAGAATCGAGTATTCCCGCAGACCGGGGTATATAGTAGGGATAATGCATAGAACGCCGGTCATTATCGGGAAAATAAGCCCCACCAGGGCGAACAGGACACCGACGTCGCAGCGAGAGTGTGTCTTGCTTCGCCCTGAAGGGTCTTATTTTCGATATTGACCGGCGACGTTCTATACATTAGCCCGCTTATTACAATGCTCCTGCCAAAACGAAAAAAATAACTTCACATGCTGTGTCTTTTTTACAATTATATTCGTTACCAGCATTCGTAGTGTTGATCAGCAGAGGGGTCACCGGACCCATGCAAGTGAACGGAGCGTGCCACGGCATTGAGAAGACCCGTGTAATAAAGACCTAGGCTATAATATTCTGTTTATGGCATAGATTCTCCTCAGATTAGGCTAATAAACCAATGATAAAATAAAAATAAAAACGCTCGATCAAAGGCCCGGCCCGAGGATAGTGTGGTGAAATATCGACCCGACCTTGCCCGCGTCGGGCCGGGCCTCGGGCAGAGAATCTAAACACTGACTAGAACTAGGCCCTAGCTTAGCAGGTGTCTGTAGGCCTATATCAGGAGATAGATACACGACCCTGCAGCCAATCAGAATACGATATTCCCCAGACTGTGGTAACAGTGTTGTTTTTTTGGCAGGCATTTTAGATGTAGTTTTAGTCTTAGTCTTTTTGACGAAATGCTTCTTAGGTTTTAGTCCCATTTTAGTCATTTCTATCTTTGAAAGTTTTAGTCTAGTGTTTAGTCTGACGAAAACTCAAAAGGTTTTAGTCTAGTTTTAGAGTCCGAACGAAAACTCGTCCACCAGCCTCGTCTCTGTAGTGGTATGAGTGTGTGTGTGCCGGGTGCGGTGCAGGCGCAGCTGCGCTGCGAGCACACGAGCCATTGTTTGCGGGGGGGGGGGCCTTGAATGTAAAACCGCTCTGCGCTCCAACCCGCTCCAACGTATTCTTCCGCTCCGCTCCACCACCCGCTCGCACGCTCCGCTCCGCTCACATGCTCTCACTACAATTTAGTCTCGTCTAGTTCTCGTCTGACGAAAATGTCTACATTTTTCGTCACATTTTAGTCTTTATATGGCTTGGTGACGTTCGTCTTAGTCTCTTTTCGTCATGGAAAAAAGGGTCTGACGACGTCATTTTCGTTTTGCCGTCTTACCTACTAAAACAACCTGCGTGTGGTATAAACAATATTATTCACGAGTTATATCAACCCCTACACATCAATATTAATGATAACCCATTAATACGGTATGATTTCTAGATGTCACGTCCGCTCGCGACACTGGACTTGTCGAGGCATCGACGCGGACTTCCATTCACATAGCCAAAAACAAGACAATAGATCTATGGCTAGATCAAAACATCAAGACGTACAATTCTAAAAAGAACAGATGAAGCAGCTACCCTTTTTTCCTTGGCGGTTTGCCTACAGAGCAGCGCACCTGCATTTAATATATCCGTGATTGTAACAATTTCACAGAATCAAAGGGTGAAAGTAAAAACGGGTAGCCTAAAGCTGTCATAATTGCTCACAGACCAAGTTTAAGTAGAACCGGTGTCCAAAAGCTGTCCATATTGTTAGTTATCACAGACAATTTTATAACAATAAATGTTCTTAAGGGACAGTAGGGAGAACGCTCCCGGACAGAACCTTAGTTTGGAGGTCGTGCTTAGTGGACACGACAAATATCTTCCAATTGAAATACATGGGTTTGGAAATTTGTGCTTTTGACACAAACATTTTGAAAATACGTGTCCCTGGGGGCAGAGGGCCGTGGTCTGGGTGATTCAGAGGAGCGTGGTTCTG